>NW_027532040.1:1744360-1795011 GCF_008692635.1 Crocuta crocuta | reverse complement strand
AAAACAAACATTAAAAAACAATTTTTTTAAAAGCCTCTAGGTAAGCCTTCACAGCAACTTTCCATTGTTAACAAGGATCTATCGTGAACAAGATATCAGCCCTAGCTGATTTTACAGGCAAGTTCTGCCAATCTTTTTTTCTTTTTCTTTTTTCTTTTTTTACAAATAGTTTATTGTCAAATTGGTTTCCACATAACACCCAGTGCTCATCCCCACAAGTGCCCTCCTCCATGCCCATCCCCCCCCACATCCATCAGTCCTCAGTTTTTGTCAGCATTCAAGAGTCTCTCATGGTTTGCCTCTCTCCCTCTCCCCCACCATTTCCCCCCTTGTTCCTCACTTAAGTTCTGCCAATCTTTAAGACAATAGATAGTATCTACCATTTTCAAGTGATTCCAAAGCATAGGCAAAAAATAGTAATAAGCTTCCAATTAATTTTATGAAGCTGGCACAATCCTGTTCCAAAAACCTGACAAAGTGTTAACCTCCCTTCCCCTAAAACACAAAGAAACTACCCACTGAAACTTCCATAGTAACAAGGGGAGAGGGAGGGGAAACTTAACAGATCACTTCCCCTTGTAAATACTAATGAAAACTCCTAAGTCAAATATCAGTAAATTGAATACAGCATAGGTTTTAGTTCCATAAAACAAAGGGTGATATGAAGAAATCAACTGATGTCATTCATTAATGGACTAAAGAGATGATTTTTTTTCAAAAATTATCATTCATCCTGATTTTAAAAAATAAACAAACCTCTTTGTGAACTAAGAATAAAAGAATATTTCCTCAACTGCATGATAAATAGGCTAGCTGGGACTTTGTTTCTGCGTACTGTTTGAAGGTTTTTATAATGATTCTGTATTTTCAGAGAATAAATTCATTTCCATTGTAAAATAAAAAGAAGAAAGATAATGATTGCAGGCATAAATTGAAGGTACCTTGACAGCTGTGAACGTGGCACTGCGATGTTCAAACCAGAGATGGAAGAACTCTCATAAAATCGTATTAAAAGTTTTCATAATTAACACAAAGCAGTTCCTGTACATAAGCTCATTAATCTTCACACAATATTGCTCTTAAGGAAAAACAAATTTAAAATATCCATCTGATTAATTGTGAAAGTGAGACAGAAAATGGGATTCTATCAGTGTGCCTTCTATCTCTCTACCAAATTCTGCTCAGAAATTAATCAAAAGGGGGAGCCTGGGTGGCTCAATCAGTTTAGCCTCCAACTCTTGATTTCAGTGCAGGTCATGATCTTGCTGTTGGGGAGTTTAAGCCCAGCACCAGGCTCCGCACTGACAGCATGGAACCTGCTTGGGATTGTCTCTCTTCCTCTCTCTCTCTGCTCCTCTCCTGCTTGCTCTCTCTCTCTCTCTCTAATAAATAAATAAACTTAAAAAAAAAAGAAAAGAAATTAGTCAAAAGGCTTAAAAAGAAATTCTGCAATATGTTCTTTTCTTTTTATTAAAAATCTTTGTGAATTGAGAGGAAAAAAAAAACAACATGTGAAACCAAAAGGTAGACATCAACTATCTTGAAAAGACCAGAAGAAAGTTAAGATACAAGACTGTCATGAGGGAGAATACCAGAAACATGAAAATGAGAAGATACAGATAGTCACTTATAACATCCACGAGTGCCTTCCTCAGTTCCCCCAAACTGATTCTACTGCAACTCTGTCTTATCCCAAGTTCTTACCTCAACAGGGAATAAACTAAGGAGTGAATGAATGGCCTCTGTCTAGGAACTTCTTGGTTAATTTAGGGCACCCATCTCCCAAATACCAGGTGGCCAATCAAACCCAAGACCTCCAGAGGTGTTACCTAGAGGACCACAATGTCTATGAGTTACAGCTCAACCCTTCTCTCCCCAGTGTTGGGCAACCAGCCTTCTACTATGATCTCTTCCCAAAATCTCTCCAGCAATAGGCCTGCTATCCTACCTTGATTATGCCAAGCTCTTCCTGGATTGTATAACAACTGCCTTTATTAATGTTTGTGGCTAGAGTTCTGCCATCAAGAGATCTCCACTAAATCATACTTTCAGTGTAATGTGTGGAGTATTACATACAGTCCACAGGGAAGGAGCCAATAGTCAAGTTTACTGGATCTTTAGTCATAGGCCATCTACCTACCCAGGCCTTAGAAAGTATATAATTTAAGGGCAGAAATGATTGGTGCTGTCTCTCTCTGACTCTCAAAAATTAAATAAATAAATAAATAAAGTAAACCAATGGTGAAAAAAATGGTATTATGTATAATACTATGGAATACTGAACTAATCTAGGTAGAATTTTTCAAAAAAATAGTATTGTACTAAAATTTACTCACTGTTTAAAAGTGAGAAATTGACTAGAGAAATTCTGCTTCATCTAAATGACAGAATTTCATGCAAACATTAAAAAATGTGTTACAAGTGAATACTTAATTGATTCTGTAATTAATTACTTAAAAAATACTTAGTATGTTCAGGATCTATTAGGTTTTTTAAAAAGCAACTTATAAAATACATAGTTTGATCTCAGTTTAAATATGTATGTCACACATAATACATATTTAGAAACATTTATACATATTTATACATATTTAAAATACGTAGTATGCTCGGGATCTATTAGGTTTTTTAAAAAGCAACTTAGGGGCTCCTGGGTGGCTCAGTTGGTTGGGTGTCCAACTTTGGCTCCGGTCATGATCTCACAGTCCGTGAGTTCAAGCCCTGTGTCAGGCTCTGTGCTGACAGTTCAGATTCTGTGTCTCCCTCTTTCTCTGCCTCTCTCCTGCTAATGCTCTGTGTCTCTCTGTCTCTCAAAAGTGAATAAATGTTAAAAATTTTTTTCAAAAGCATCTTATAAAATACATAGTTTGATCTCAATTTAAGTACATATGTCACATACCTACTCATATTACATCCATGTATGATATAGTCTGCAAAAAACATACCAAAACAAAAGAAAAATCCCCAAAATGTTAATCAATTATCTCTAAAAAGTAAAATTACAGTTTTTTATTCTTTTCTGTATTTCATTTATTTTCCATTTTTCCCATTATAAACATGGTTTTGTTTCTACTCATAAAAGAAATATTACTTAAAATGTTATACTTAAAATGTAAAATGTTACAATTTTTAAAAGTTGTATAATTTTTATAATTTAGAAATTTTTAAAAGAAAATTTACATACATAAAGTATGACATCTTAATCTTGCCTGACAGGCATCATCTGTTTGTTGCTACAAAGAAGTTGTCCCTCCCCAACCTCCCAGAGACGTGCTATGTTGTACTGCTGCACATCCCGCATTTCTCCTTGGCCACAACTGTTGCTGTTATATCACCCATTGCCATCCCAGGTATAATCATCATGGCCAGCTGAGGATCAGCATATACGAGATATATATATATATCCTCTCTATATATGCTTAGGATCCCCTCCTTTATTTTTTATGTTCCTTTATACTTTATTTATCATAAACATGAAGAAAATATAGCAAATACTGGAAAAGGGATTTTTAATAATGTTTGGATGTGAAGCTTAACACTTAAAATTATGCTTGCTTCCCCCACCCGCCCCATCTCAAGATCCAGATATCATTTATTTCATAGATGCTGATCCTAGTAGTGGAATCACTGGATCATATTTTTAATTCTCTGAGGAACCTCCATACTGTTTTCCACAGTGACCACACCAATTTATATTCCCACCAACAGTGTATAACGGTTCCCTTTTCTCCATATCCTCACCAACACTTGTCGCTTTGACACTAGCCATCCTGACTGGTGCGAGGGGATATCTCATTGTGGTTTCAATTTGTATTTCCATATGATTAGTGATGTTGAGCATCTTTTCATGTATCTGTTTGCCATCTGTAGGTCTTCTATGGAAAAATGACTATTCAGGTAGTTTACCCATTTCTTTAAGTTTATTTATTTTGAGAGAGAGCGGGGAGGGGGTTGGAGGGCAAAGAGAGAGGGAGAGGGAAAATCCCAAGGAGGCTCCACACTGTCAGTTCAGAGCTTGACACAGGGCTTGTTCTCACAAACCATGAGGTCATGACCTGAGCTGAAATCGAGTCAGATGCTTAACTGACTGAGCTGCCCAGGTGCCCCAGTCTGTTTTTCAATCAGATTGTTTGACTTTTTGTTGTTGTTAAGTTGTAGAAGTTCTCTATATATTTCGGATATTAACCCCTTATCAGATATATCATTTGCAAATCTCTCCCATTCACTAGGTTGCCTTTTTGTTTTGTTGGTGGTTTTCCTTTGCTGTACAAAACCTTTCTATTTGGGGAGGTGCCTGGGTGGCTCAGTCGGTTAAGCATCCAACTTCAGCTCAGGTCATGATCTCATGGTTCGTGGGTTTGAGCCCTGCATCGGGCTCTGTGCTGACAGCTAGCTCAGAGTCTGGATCCTGTTTCAGATTCTGTATCTCCCTCTCTCTGACCCATCCTGCTTACGCTGTCTCTCTCTCTCAGAAATAAATAAAACATTTTAAAAATTTAACAAAACCTTTTTATTTGGGTGTAATCCCGATAGTTTATTTTTGCTTTTGTCTTGTCTGAAGAGATATATCCATAAATATATGGTTGAGACTGATGTCCAAGAGATTACTGCCTATGTTTTCTTCCAGGAAGTTAATGGTTTTAGGTCTCACATTTAGGTCTTTAATCCATTTAGAGTTTATTTGTGCTTATGGTATAAGAGAGTGGCCCAGTTTCATTCTTGTGCATGGAGCTGTCTGGGTTTGATGCAGAGGTTTATCTCCTCTGCTACCCACTTCCCTCAGGTTCCTTATTGTTAGATTCCAAAACAAAGCCTCAGAAAATCTTCCATAAAATTCAAAAGATATAGGGAACCAATGCTTTGTTAACAATAATATTTACTCCCAATAATACCTATACAATGGAATATTTGGGAATAAAAAGTAATGAAATACTGCTATGTGCTACATGGACAAAACTTGAAAACATTACACTAAGTGAAAGAAGCCAGTCACAAAAGACCACATATTCTATGATTCCATTTATATGAAATGTCCAGAATAAACAAATTTAGAGAGACAGAGAGTAGATCATTGGTTGCTTAGGGCCACTTAAGGGAAGGGACAATGGGAATTTACTGCTAAGAGGCAAAGGGTTTCTTTTAGGGGCATAAACATATCCTAAAAAATTAGATTGTGATGATTACACAATTCTAGAGTATAAAAAAATACTGAACTGTATAAATTGGTGACTTGTTATGTGAATTATTTATCAAGAAAGCTATTTTTAAAAATATTATTGAAACTTTATTACAATTATCATTGAACAGTTACCATCTGCAAAAAGACTTAGAGACTATCATCTGATTTTTGTCATCTGTGAGGCCAATTTTTAATCTTACAGATGAGAAAACAAGTTCAGTGAAATTTAAATATTTATATAAAGTTGTAGAGCTGGTCAAGAATGATGCCCAGATTTATCACTCTAAATAAGTATCTCTCTAAAGCCCATTTTTCTTAACCATGCCATGCTTGCCATAAAATAGTGTATTGGAAATAATTATGATAAAAGTATCATTGATATCAAATGGCCTTGAAAAAACAGCAATATGTTTCTATCCGTGTCATGAAAGGTTTTTTAGAGGTATCACTAACAGGAAATAAGGTTGAAGAGGTTTAGTACCATTGTTATTTAATTCAGAATTCACATCTAGAAAACAAATACCTCTGGAAAACAATGGAAAGTAACTAAGGTCATATAATTTGTCCCTTCTCTTTCAGTTTTAGTCAGAGCTAGACTGTGAATGTCTTAGAGCCATTGACATCACCTGGTTTGGTTATATTTGAAGTCAGTGCATCGAAAACTTCCTTGTTCTTTTGTTTACATTAGATGAAATTCCCATAAAACATAAATATACAGAAACTATAACCATTTCTTTAAACTACATTATCAGGTAAAAATATTCCTTTATTTAGACTTTATTACTGACATTTAGTTTTTTTATACAGATATTTAGAGATCTTCACAAACAGTAACTTAGTTGTCATTCCAGAAAGGTATGTGGGAAAAAAAGGTTAATTACAAGAGAAAGAAACACAGATATACTAAAAGAACCATATTTTGTGACTTCTTCACCTATAATGCAACTAATATCATTTAATTCCCATATTCATCTATTTGCTGCTGTAACAACAACCATAAACTCAATGGCTTAAAAAAAAACACAAATTGATTATATTATAGTTCTGAATGTCAGAAGTTTGACACATGTTTTAGTGGGCTAAACTCAAGGTCCCAGCAGGGCTATGTTCCTTTCTAAGGGAACTAGTGGAGAATGTTTCTTTGCCTTTTCCATTTTCTTTGAGGCCACCTGCATTCTTTGGCTCATTGTCCCTTCCTTCTTCAAAGCCAGTAAATAGGGTCAAGTCCTTACATCACATCACTCTGACCTCCTCTATTACATCCCTCTTCCATTTTGAAGGACCCATATGATTACACTGGGCCCACACAGATAATCTGGGATAATCTCCCTGTCTTAAGGTCCATAACTTAATTCCATTTGCAAAGTCCTTTTCCAGTGTAACATAACACATTCAGATTCTGGGAATTATGATATTGACATCTTTGGGTGGCCATTTTTCTGCCCATCATAGTTGCCACTGACTTCAAAGAAATCAGGATATACCCATAGTAAATTGAGCCCAAGTTGGGAGGTAGGGGGAACATACTAATGGTTTAAATGGAGAATGTAGAACTTGAGATGAAAACCCCTCTTTTCTGGTTTGTCAGATTTTTATTGGCATTTTATTTTGAAGATGAACCATAATTAGCTATGTGGGAACAATAGGAGAAATCAGTTGCCATCCTAAACCCTCCCTGAGAGGAAACAGAACTATCCAAATAACTGTTGACTTTTTAATCTGAATAGAAACCAAAAGCTTATTTTGTACTTTTTATCTTTCCACATATTGTTCTGTCCTGTACTCAGGAATTACCATTTATAAGACAGTCACAGCCTGTATCATATAATTGGATGTTGTATTAATTCAAACTAGAGAAAAGGTAACTGGAAAGACTATACTAGAGCATACTGATCATGAGTTTTTACAAACCTTTACAGTAAAATATCCAAAGGATATATATATATGGTTAAGAAACCAAACTTCTCCTTTTTGAAAGACCCAAATTCAAAATGAGGGATCATTACATTGTAAGTCACTTTTTAATTCCCCAGAACAATGTTCTATTCAGTGTTTAACTTTTTCAATTTAGCTTTATATCTTTTTTGACTCCAAGATAAAAGACTAATGTTTGATGTACTGAAATTATAGCCAGCATTTACCAATTCTTTGATTCGACTTTTTAAAGTACTTATGCTTGAATCCAAAATCCGAGGATTTTCAATTATTTGTGATATGCTAATTTTTTCTTCTATGAGGCAGTCTATTTTATCATTAAACTTTTTCTCTCCCAAGAAGACCATATCTGGATAGCTTAAGATAAACCTGTGTACCTCTTCTTCAGTACACCCCAAAGAAAACAGCTTCTCTTTGATATTTGTGTAGTTTCTGTGGACATAGTCGTTGGAAAGGTCGAGAATTTTAGCTCCCGGACCACACAGCAGAATGAGCAGCTGCTCATTGTTCAAGTTGAAAGTTGACTGTAAAAACTCAATGTTAGTTTTCACCCGTTTGGTACTCTGAATTAAGATGAAAGGGTTTTTGAAAATTATCTTCCCAACAAAATCTCTGGGCTTATTGTGACCTAATGACAAACAGACTTCTTGTAAAAATTCAATCATCTGTTTATTCAGATCTAGACTATTGGAGAAGGTACGTGGGGCATTGGTCAACAATCGACAAAGGCATTTATGGGTCAATCCAACTGAGGAGAGGAACTTTATATTATTTTCTAAGTTTAGGTTGTTTCTGGATCGAAAAAAAGATTCAGGAGAACGTTCCAAGATAGTTATAATTTCAAGGTCTGATGTCATAATTCTTCTCCACAGATCCCACCGTTCTGAAAGACTTTCAGGTGTGCGTGTAATGGCTCGTGGATATCTTGTTATAATGCTAGCAATCACTTCTTTGCTAGCACCTTTGGATAGAAGGAACATCTTCAGGTCTTGCTCTTTAGTTCCCATCCTATTAAAAACTCCAGGCTGTCGTTTTTTTGCCATGTCAACATCTACTCCCATTTTAAGTAGATTATTCAGTAGTTCTTCATTCTCCGAAGATTCACTGTCTGCATTACCACACTTTACACTATAAAGCCTAAATGAAACTAATTTAAAGAGGATTTTTGCAGAAAATCGGATCATCCAACATCTTGAACCAAAGAGAAAATTACTTCTCATACACAAGAAGTTTCTTGGTGCCATAATGGTCATGTATCGCAAACCTTTTGGAATGCTGTGTAAAACAACATACATAATATTATACAAATGCATGTGTTAAACAGCTTAAAAATCACATTATGATCCTATAAGCATCATGGTCTTTTCTCTAAAAAACATCTATAGCTCCAGCTTTCCTGGTGCTGCAGTAACAGTTGAGCTACTGCATTCCCAGTCTCTCGGTCACTGCTTCTGATTATCTGTGGGCCTGGGGCTGCTTCCATCTTAATGTGAAGAAAAGAAGTATAGCATCATCAATGCCCCAGAATTATTCCTCCCTTTATCTTGCTCATTGTATTTGGCCTTGCCTACATTTGCTACCCAAAAACATTTGTTACCCAAAAACAGTTGTCCCTCTCTAGCTCTGCTTTATCCTGGTTTTCAAGCTTTGGTTTCTTCCTGCTAACTATGCTTTCAATTCTGTCTTGTCTTTCAACTTCCAAGATTTTTGGCCTTGCCTCTGCCCACAGATACCCGACTCCTTTGCTCCTGTTCTCTCTTCCTAGTTCTGAAAACCAACCCTTCAGACTAATTTCCACCTTAAACATCTTTTACTAGATTCATAGTTCTCTTTAAACCCATGGTATCATTAGTCTTAATTGTTAGCTTTATATGGACCTCTGGTCAACAGTTCTGAATCTCAGTCTCCTTCAGTTTACCCTATTGCCCCCTTGGTAACCCGATTACTCCAAAGCAATTTTTATATTCAAAATGATCTACTTCCACCAATTGTGGAACTGTGCTGAGAGCACATAAGCATTGAAAAGTTACTTTTACCATCCTCCTCCACCCTACATTATAAAAGATGAACCCAGGGCTCTTTGCATCTATTTCACAACACATAACTTCAGGCAAGTGAACAAAACTTCAATAACTCACTTTCCTAATCATTTAGAAATGGAGCAAAAAATTATGAATTTATATAAAGTAACCTTAGGTCTCTACTAAAATAAGTTATTTCTATTTATAGGAAATATTTTATCAGGAAAGCAACAGAAAATTTTTCTTCTGTTATTCAATTTGTCAGATGATTTATGTTCTTAAGCTAATTGTGGCCTAAGTCATGACACCATACATATATTTTTAATTGTACTTTCTCCTTTTTATTTTATTTTTTAGTTTATTTATTTTGAGAAAGAGCAAGAGAGAGAGCACAAGCAGGGGAGGAGCAGAGAGAGAGGGACAGAGAGAATCCCAAGGAGGCTCTGCACTGTCAGCGCAGAGCCCAAAACAGGGCTCAATCTCACAAACCATGAGCACAACCTGAGCCAAAATCAAGACTTCAGACACTTAACCAACAAAACCACGCAGACGTCCCTACTTTTTGCTTTTTAGATTATACAGCTGTGACAAACTTCTTAATTTCTAATTACTAATAATAGGCTCTTATCACATAAAGGAGGTATTTCCTTTCTCACTTCTAATTAAACATAAAATAAAAAACAGAGATAGATGGTTCCAACTCACCACTAATATCTCTAGGCTTCAGAGATACTGCTTTCAAGGTGAGTATCAAAGAAAGCTTCAGGGTGCCTGAGTGGCTCAGTTGGTTGAATGTCTAACTTCAGCTCAGGTCATGATCCCCGGTTCATGGGTTCGAGCCCCGTGTCGGGCTGTGTGCTGACAGCTCAGAGCCTGGAGCCTGCATCAGGTTCTGTGTCTCCCTCTCTCCCTGTCCCTCCCCTGCTTATGCTCTGTCTCTGTCTCTCTCTCTCTCAAAAATAAATGTTAAAAAAAAAAAAAAAAAAAAAGCCTGTGTCTACCCTTTGAATTACACCAATTTAACAAGAATTTAAGATTATGTCTTCAGTCAGGGAACACTCCTGTATCTCAGGAGTAATCTATAGATGCTCAAAGAATTAGAAAAAGATTCTCAAAATGTAGATTCAAATAACATTCAAACAAAAACATAGGATACTCACAAAATAAACATCAAACAATAACAGCACATTGTAAATATTTCTTTATTTTTGAGAGAGAAAGAGAGAGAGAGACAGAGAATCCCAAGCAGACCCCACACTGTCAGCGTGGAGCCCGACATGTGTCCTGAACTCACAAACTGTGAGATCATGACCTGAGCTGAGATCAAGAGTCAGATGCTAGAGTCAGATGCTAAAGTCAGATGCTAAACCGACTAAGCCACCCAGGTGCCCTAACAACAGCATATTTTAGATTGCCCTGTACTTTGAGTTCACTATTCTTTACTTCTCCATAATACCACATCCTACTCTTTAACTACAGACTCTTCCTAAAATGCATGAATTTAGAAACTCAAAAATAAGATCCTCCTTCTAACTAAAGAAAGAAGGCTCTCCTTGCACAGCGCAACAGTCTGTTCTCTCTTCCAGATGCTCAAGGGTGACCTCCACTGGATAATGGTACAGAACACTGACAGTAGAAGATAAGACCTGTATTTTGGAATGAGGGATGCAAGGTGATCCAATGGGATATAGGAAGAAAACAGTAAAACCCCATTTTAAATTTGTCTTAGCCTTTTAAAAATTCCTTTTTATATATGTTTTATATATAACAGTATTGTAAAAATGTATATAATTAGTAAATATACGTACATTGGAAGTACATGTATAAACCTTTTTTACCGAGAGTGTATATAAACAAAAATCTGAAGACAACCACTCTAAACAATAAACTCTTGAGATGATTAGCACCATGACAAACAGGCTGAGCAAGACACAGAAAGTTCAAGAGCAACTGTACTAATGAAAGACTAACAGTGAAAATATACGCCAAATTTCTTAACAAAGGTGTCACAAATCTACTAAGGTTTCTTCTGAATCTGTGAAGGTGAATTTTATGTCTTGTGTGTAAGTCACTCTCCATAGAAATATCTTTCACATGAATTAATGTGTCTAAAACTAAACTGAACATCTTTCCCAGACCCAAACTAGCCCTCTCTGGTTAATGAAATCATTACCACTATCCTGTCACTCATGATAAAAATCTAAAAGTGATTGCTTTCTTCCTCTTCCTCAACCCCCAGTCATTGAATCATGCAGATTCAGCTCCCTCAGTATCTTCTTTAGTATCTCAACTCTTCTATTTTTTCTCATCCAGACTGTAACAGCCACCTAACTTGCTTCTCGAATATCACTCATGCAAAAATGCCAGCATAGTATACTTGGCAAACAAAAAAGTGATTACATTCCCTATTCCCTGATTAAAGACATCTATAATTCTCTCCTAGAAAACAACATCTTCAGACTGACTTTCAATACTATCACCACACAGGGTGCCTGGGTGGCTCACTTGGTTGAGCATCTGATTTAGGCTCAGGTCATAATTTCACAATTGGTGAATTTGAGCGCTGCACTGGACTCTGCAGTCGGCACAGAAGCCACTTTGGATCCTCTGTCTCCCACTCTCTCTGACCTTCCCCCAAGTTCTCTCTCTCAACAATAAATAAAAACAAAATTAAAGTTTTAAAAAAACCCTCACCACAGAATTCCAACTACCTTTCTAGCTGTCTGTTCTATTCTACAACCTCACAACCAGGCACTATCACCTCTCAAACCTCAAATCCTAAACATTCTTGGCCATTCTTGTCTCTCTGCCTTTGTGGAAGATATTCTTTCAGAAAGGCCCATTCTCCTAATGTCTATCCATAGTATAAGGTCTCTTTCAAATACTAGCTTCCCACAAATCTTTAACTTAACAAAAACTTACTGCTGAAGTGAATTGCTTTTTAATAACTTATTACCAAAGAATCTACAACTAGGTATTCTATTTATAAATTTTAAAAAAGAACTGAACTGGACTTAGAACTGACAACTAAAATTTGGATTTGACTACAATACTATAAATGCAATATACTGACGGAAAAAATGGTATGAATGGTCTCAGCTAAGCCTAAAAACAATGGTACCTAATATCAACTGCTGATGAGCATTTGAAGAAATACAGGAAATTCTCTGCAAATGCCACTACTGGAAAGGAATTTGGCACCATCTGCCATATCCTTTAACCCAGTATTTTCACTTAAGATTATCCAAAGGAAAGAAAAGGACGNAAACATTTAAAAAAATTTTTTTAAAAATAAAATAAAATAAAAAGATGACCATCCTAACATTATTTGCTATAGCAAAAAAGAAGCCCAAATAGCCACCAACAGTAGAATGGTTAATAGTGATACATCTATGTAACATAATACTACACAACCCAGTTATTTAAAAAAAAAAAAGGCATAACACAATAGAAAGATNGGGGGGGGGAGGTAGTTGACAGTTATCTCTGAGAGTTTAAAGGGGTCTATGTACTGTTTCTGAAATACTGTGATATTTTATAAATATTATTTTGCAACCAGTTATTAAAAACAAATTAAATTCAGGGGTGCCTGGGTGGCTCAGTCAGTTAAGCGTCTGACTTTGGCTCAGGTTATAATCTCACGGTTTGTGGGTTTGAGCCCCGCTTGGGGCTCTGTGCTGACCACTCAGCCTGGAGTCTGCTTCCGTTTCCACGTCTTCATCTCTCTCTGCCCCTCCCCCTGCTGTGTTCTTTCTCTCAGAAATAAACATTAAAATAAAATTTTTTAAAAAATTAAATTTACAACCAGATAAATTAAAAACTACTTAATATTTCATAATTAATTTCAATGTCTCTCAATTTGCTGTCTTTAATTAACTAAAACCATTATTCCAAGGGCCAAAGTCGAAAATTAACAAATACACCGATAAAGGGACTTTTAATGAAGATGGTTAATCAATGCCCTCAAGGTACTACATTCCAGATGGTCTTCTTTTGATAAAACAAGGGAAGTTTGGAGATCTTTTATAGGTATCCATTTCTCACCTCGTTTGTCTTAAAGAGAGAGGACTTTGCATTTCTCCAGAAGCGCTAGAAAGCAGCTGTCCCTAAAAATGGCAAATAAATAAATAAATAAATAAACAAAGTGGAATGGGACAAAATATTGTAAGCACTTCGTAATACAGAGTAAAGAAATCGATCCCAGCTAATATTGCACAACACTGTGAAATGAACAACCTCCTACCTACTAGGCATCTGAGATACGAAAAGAAAACGGCGAACACACGCCTCAGTATTAATGGGAGAAGGTTGCACAATCCCGAATATGATTTGTAAAACTAGAGCTAAGTGCTTCACGTACATGGTCTTTCTTCAACCCCACAACTTAAAAGGCATTATCCTAAAATTTTAAAATCGGGAAAAAGCCAAGCTCTCTCACAAGTTCTTACTATCTAACTGCAGCTAATTGTGATAATTCCAAGGATTCCATTCCATGGGTTCTTCCCCTCTTCCTTCCCAAAACCAACTCGCCTAGCGGCTACGAGGGAAAAGGACTCCACTGTACATCAATATAACACAAACCCGCTTTTAGAAAGAAAACGCATTGGGGGCGCCTGGGTGGCTCAGTCGGCTGGGCGGCGGACTTCGGCTCAGGTCATTATCTCACGGTTCGTGGGTTCGAGCCCCCCATCACGCTCTGTGCTGACTGCCAGCTCAGAGCCTGGAGCCTGTTTCAGATTCTGTCTCCCTCTCTCTCCGACCCTCCCCTTCTCACGCTGTCTGTCTCTCTCTCTCTCTGAAATAAATAAAACGTTTAAAAAAATTAGAAAGAAGACGCACAGGCGCAGCTATCCACAGACCTCAAACTGGACTGTATCAACATGCAGCAGATGCCTTTACTACCGGGTCCGAGGCGGGACCAAGTGGCGGAAATGAACAGGACTAACTTCCGGTCGCTTACAGGTGACGTCGCCGTCTTTGCGCCCCCCGGCGGCCGCGCTGCGTAAAGCCCAAGCGAAGAGCCCAGCAGGGGGCGGCAAGAGACCGTAGTGAGCGCGGGGCACAAGCTTTCAGGCTAGTTTTGGAAGAAGGCGGGACCCGGGGCTTTCCCGAAGTGTCTGCAGGGATCCATTGCCTGCTGGCGACTTGTGGTAGGAAAACCACTATTATATATACATGAATTGCAGCCTGATAGGGTGATTACGCTTAGTAATATGGTTAACACATGCGAGTCAACATCTCGGCAGAAGACACGTGCGATACGGACTCCTAAAGGGTCCCAGATGGTCTTTCTTGAGCACCTTGGAAATCCTCTAGTGTGGCTTCTAAATCCGAATTCAGCTTCAGCTTTCAGGCTGGGAAGCAGTTCTGACATACTTCTAGTTAACTGCTTGCAGCACAGATTACCCATGCTTCTTCTGAAACTGTGACTGGTTTAGGCTATGTAAAGTTTCAACGGAAATAATAATCATAACAACAACAGAAAATCTCCACAGCAGATGCTTTTTTGCCATCTTTGATGGCATTGTCTTAATCCTTCCTAGTCCTGTCAATTTCACTTACCTGGGGATAGTAGCACTGGAGATTAAACTTCATTTCAAAGCAATTCTGTTGTCTCCAAAAGACCTAAATTAATGAAATAAGCAAGCCGCCAAGTTACCTTCCAGGGGAAGTGATTTGGTCTTTAGAAAAACAGAAACTGGGCGAGAGGGTTGATCCTGAATTCCCTACAGGGAAGAATTTCCTGCTCTACCCTACTCTGTGTAGGGGCATATGATAAATCTTTATCCCATTTCCGCACCAATTAATGTTTTATCCTCACTCTATCCCTTAGATTACTCTTAGCTGGTATGTTGTCACTTTGTTTTGGATTAATTTTGTTTTATTGGTTTATAAGGGTAAAGATTTGCCTCTGGGACTTTACCAATAATCAGTCTTTTTGGTTAAGTGAAATTACTTACCGGTGTCCCTCCAGATATTAGAGTAGTCCTGAAATGTTAGAAATAGTCTCTTTATGTNGTTTTATTTATTTCTGAGAGAGAGAGAGAGAGGTAGCGTGAGCAGGGGAGGGTCAGAGAGAGAGGGAACGCAGAATCCGAAGCAGGCTCCTGGCTCTGAGCTAGCTGTCAGCACAGAGCCTGATGCAGGGCTCGAACCCACGAAACGTGAGATCGTGACCTGGACCGAAGTACGTCGCTCAACCGACTGAGCCACCCAGGCACCCCAATAAAAATTTTTTTAGGAATCATTAAACTTCAGATTTTAAGAAGACTTTAGAAACTATGAATCTGTCATTATGAATCCTCTCATTTTGCAGATGAAATATTGAAACACAGTAGAAGCAAGAGAATGCATGTGTTATACTTCCTTAACCAGTAAGTCTTCTATGATTTATACTGCTCACACTTCCTTATATTATCAAAGGTTATTTCAGACTGACTTAGGCAGCAGCACTTACATTTGATTTTAGTGATACCTGTGGTATAGGAGATTGATGCTTTTGAAAATAAGTGATGTATTTCCTATCCAAAATTTTCTGATTACAAATACATTTTAAATGCATATTGTAAAATAGTAAGAAGAGTAGCAACAAAAGTATAATGATGGTTGGGTTAGGATGGTGTATTATCAATTTTTTTTCCTTTTCAGATTTCTGCAAAGAGGTTTAATATTTAGTGATTTGTGAAATATTGTAATTACCTCCAGTAAAAGCAGTGACCTACTACCAAATTTCATTAGTGGTGTATTACACTATAACCCATATATACCCTGCCTGTATTTCATTCTTTGGTTCAGCGAACATTAATTGAACACCTGTACATTTCAGGCCTTGTTTTCAGGATGGTGGGGGAGGTAGCATACCGAGGAAAACAAGACAAGACAAAGCCCCTGCCATCCTGGACCTTATTTACAGTGATAGGTCTCACCCTCAGCCTGAGTGTCTGCTGCTCTACATGCCTTCCCCACCTACCCCCTACCCCAGACCATAGCTGATCCATGCCGTACTAAGTTGATGTAATTAAGAAGAAAAAAATGTGATTGGAAACACTATAGAAGACCAAAGGCAGGGAGTAAGCAATGATGAAGAAACGGAAAAGAAAGGGGGTAAGTAGTTACAACATGGTGGAGTGGAGTTTTTCCTAGTGTCACCCACTGGGTCCATGGGCTATCTAAACAGTAGAAATTGACTAGAGACCAAAAGCGAGTTCTAGGCAAAGCTTTTTATTGGAGCTTATTCTGGAGCACAAGAGAAACAATACAAAGTAAAGAGTCTTTCAGGCTGATTCCCCTAACATAGGCCAGGGCAAGTTTTTAAAGAGGCCAAGCAGGGAAAGGAATGACGTTGAAGCATGTAAAGGCGGGGATTTCTTGGCGTCTGTGCACTTAAAAGTTGTGCTTTTCCACATGTTGCATGTCTAATTAGCATGTTAAATTTCCACCCATGGGCATGAGTTTTAGTAGTATAATGAGGGGGAAAGTTGGTGAAAAGTAAGCAGTAGGCTCTACCTGGGCACAGACTAGTTTGGTTACGTCTTTGGCAGTGTTCATAGTTTAGTCTCTTTACGTCATCATCTTGCTTCCACAACCTCCGAGAAATGCTACACAAGAAACAGAGTTTCAAGGAAAGATAGAGTTCATGGTCAGGGGTGAGGAGACCCGAGTCCAGTCCCTGTTCTGTCTTACTAGAAACTGTTCTAAAGTTATCAACTTTCCGATTTTTTATAGTCTAAAAGTAATTCAATTTTTAAGTTAAATTTGTTTTGTTATATATTTAAAAATTTTCTTTTTTGAAACTATGGTAATATTAGATGGTATATATGTTTTTAAATTACTTTACTTGAGACAAGAAAAGGTTGTTAAGTCTGTATCGGAGCATCTTCTCCCCCCTTTTATTCATCCAAAACTCTGTTGCAGGGGAAAGCATGGACTCTGGAGCCCTGCCTCCCGAAACGGGACTTAACACGGGATGAGCTGAAAGTCAAGTCTGGGCACAGAATCTCTGCTATATTCAGAAGCATATCTGCCCTTTTGTAACTAATTTTTTTTCCTGTGTCAGAAGTGCCTCCATGACCCACTCTGCCCAGGAAGTGTCCTCAGTTTTTCATGCAAATAGACTTTCAGCAAACTTACAGCCCCTTGGTTGACCTGTCATGTTTGAATCTCAGCAGACTCAATTAAGGTCAGAATGAACGTAGCCCTTAGTGTTCCACCCTCCACCCACTATAGCAATACCCAGGCTCCTGGATTCAGTAGACAAATGCCATCCCCACCCCACAGCAGCTTCCTAGACAGACCTACCAGTGTAGTTTGAAGGTCCTCAGAGAAACATCAGGTCTCTTCTCCCAGCCTCTTGCCTGAGGTCATTTTGTATGCTTATGAAAACACATGAAAAGGCTACAAATTGCTTACTGCTGAGTAAAGCAGTAAAGTTATCCTGGTAATCACAGGTTAACACTCTTTCTGTTTGCAAGTAACAACAACAAAAAAACCCATAAAAACAAAACAAAAAGCTTAGCTTAATCCCTCCCCTTTTTTTCAAAACAGTTGCTTTTTAACAACTTTGGATTCCTTTTGAAATCTAAAGATTTAACTGGTGGCAACTTACTTTCTCTGAATTGTCCCTAACTGGGGTCTAGAGAGACTTCTTGAGTCAGCCTTCCTACTCCCACACTCATTACCGCAAGAGTCTGTGGCAAGGAACTGGATACTAAGTCTAGCAAATTTGCTGATTCCAGACATGATATGATCCTAGATTCCCACAGTTAGATTACTACCATCAGGAGGACAGAGTTGGCCAAGTGAAACACCATAATCATTTGAGATCCCATTCAGCCTCAATTTCATTCAGCCTGATGAGTTTAAGTACCTTCTGGGTTGTTTGATCCTATAGTACCATGCGTTCATTTCAATTTTGATTCTTAATCAATGGTAGAAAATAGTGATCTATACAGAGGAGAGGAGCAAACATTCACAAAATAGAATAAAATCTTCCTTGTCCATAACTGTCTAATTTCCTTTTTACAGTATTTCTTGAAATTCCCCCTTTAGAAATTTATTCCTTGGTATTTATAGCATGGTGATTTTAAATGCTAAACATATTTTCTAAATTTAATTTTTATTTGCTTGAGAGAGAGAGCATGCACACACAAGCAGGGGATGGAGGAAAGTAGCAGAAGGAGAGAGAATTGCAAGCCAGTTCTACACTCAGCACAGAGACCAACACAGGGGTTGATCCCATCACCCTGGCATCATGACCTGAGCCAAAATCAAAAGTAAGATACTCAACTGACTGAGCTACCCAGGTGCCCATAAATCCTAAACATATTTGAAAGTGGAAACAAATTAAGCCAATGGTCAACAAACTTTTCTGTAAAGAGCCAGATAGTAAATATGTTGGGCTTTATGGACCATATACTATTTTTTTTGCACATTCTTCTTTTTTCTTTCTTTTTTCACAACCCTTTAAAAAATGTAAAGGGGCGCCTGGGTGGCTTAGTCAGTTAAGTGTCCGACTTTCACTTAGGTCATGATCTCGCAGTTCGTGGGTTCGAGCCCCGCATCGGGCTCTGTGATGACTGCCAGCTCAGAGCCTGGAGCCTGTTTCAGTCTGTGATTCCCTCTCTCTCTGACCCTCCCCTGCTCACACTGTCTCTCTCTCTCTCTCCTAGAAATAAAAATAAAAATAAAATAAAATAAAATAAAAAATGTAAAAACTTTTAGCTCATAGGTACCTGGCCACTGGTCATAGTCTGCTGACACCCACATTAAACTATGTTAATAATATTTAAAAACATCATGTAACAGTATCTGCTGGGTACTATTCTAATCATTTCACCTTTATTACTCAATTTAAATCTATAATGTAAATAATATTATCTCCATTTTATGGATGAGGAAACTGAAATAGAGGCTAAGTTGCCTGTCCAAGTTCACACAGCTAACAAGTAACTAGAACCTAAGAAGTCCAACTCCAGAGTATGTAATTGTAATTGCAATGCTGTGCTCACACTCAGAGAAACAACATTTTAATTCACTGTAGAAACTATAAAAATAGAAATATTTTTCTACAGAAAATAGAAAAAGAGGGCAAAAATATTCACCCATAATTCTGTCACTTAGAAATAATCACTACTTTCATTTTATTTATATTCTTTTGATTTACATTCTTCCCGAATACTCCTCAACATAAAATTCTTTTCTTTATTCAGCCTACAAGGAAGGTATAATTTATAGATGAGGAAACTGAAGCTTATATAGATTAAGTGACTTTTTCAAGATCATAAAGCTAGTATATGTGTGGAACCAGGATTTCAGCCGAGGTTTTTGTTTCCAAAACCTGTGCTCTTAGCCCCTGGCCTAGACTGTACTTGAGTTTCTACTTACTTGTCACACTTAACAAGACCTTTTCCATATCATATTTATAAAAAACGGTCACTCATATTTTCTTCCAGTACTTTATTATTTTCTTGTTTTTCCTTTAAGCCTTTGAGTCATCTGAATTTTTTTTAAATGTTTATTTCTCTGGAGAGAGAGAATGAGTACATGCACACATGAGCAGGGGAGGGGCAGAAAGAGAGAGGGAGAGAAAATCTCAAGCAGGCTCCTTGCTGTCAGCACAGAGCCCAGTGCAGGGTTCAGACTAACAAACTGTGAGATCATGACTTGAGCTGAAATCAAGAGTTGGATGCTTAACCAACTGAGGCACCCTGGTTCCCCGAGTCATCTGTATTTTATTTTGTGATAAAAAGCAAGGTAGAGATTCAGTTCTGTTTTTTTTTTTTCAAGTTGCTAGTCAATTGTTCCAACATCATTTAATGCATACTTTCTTTGCCCATTGCTTTGAAATTCACCTTAATCATATACTAAATTACAAAGTAATTTTATCAATTTTGAATGACTGCATTCCATTTTTGGAAGAGATTTCACAGTTTTGTTGTGATGATCTAACTTAAGGGTTGATATAAAGAAAGGAAAGTAGGGGCGCCTGGGTGGCTTAGTCGGTTAAGCGTCCGACTGTCGCTTAGGTCATGATCTCGTGGTTCGTGGGTTCGAGCCCTGCGTCGGGCTCTGTGCTGACAGCCAGCTCAGAGCCTGGAGCCTGTTTCAGTCTGTGACTCCCTCTCTCTCTGACCCTCCCTTGCTCACGTTGTCTCTCTCTCTCTCCTAGAAATAAACAAAACATTAAAAAAAATTTAACAAAAAAAAAAAGAAAGGAAAGTAGATTTTAGCCTGGTATTATGAGCATTTTTCTTTATGATGATTTATCCCTTAGAAAAAAGGATTCAGATGAGCATATTTAGCTCCAAGTCTACAGCTTTTATACAAGTATGAAAAGTGGAAACTCAGCTTGAAGGAATATTAGAGATTATCTTTTCCCATCCCCGAATTTATAGGAGAGGAAACAGACCCAACATGGTAGAAGATTATTCTTCTAACAAATTATAGTAACTATATACTACATGGACTTCTTTCAGTTGCAAGCAAATACAACTCAACTAATTCAAGCAAAAATGGGGGACATTTTTTTCTCTTATAACGTGAGAGAAAGAGGGACAGGGATTTCCTCAGGTATTACTAAATCCTAGAATTAAATTAAGTCCATGGCTCTCTCTGCGTCTCATCTCAGTTTCCCTCTGTATGTATCCCTCATTCACTCAGGCTCAGTGGTGGGACAAAATATTGGTTGCAAGCATCGCTAAGGTTACATCCTTTTAACTGGAAACTCAAGACAGCATAGAGAAATTCTCTTAGTTTTGAACATAAAATCCAAAATAAGGATTCTGATTGGCTTTTCTGGAGTCATGTGACCACCTCTGTTATTTCAGAGGAAGTGTGAGGCAGGCAGCGTATAATGTGATTGGTATTATTGTTGATAGAATGAAGAAAGATAAGTTGGGCAGATAAAAACATCTCTATTACTACAGTTGGAGAGCCAGAATTGGAGTTGAGATCTTTGATCCCCTATCTCAGACCCCTTCTCATTCCTGCATTTATTCATTTAACACATTTACTGAGCACTCTAGCAATATTATATTTAGCTGCAAGTAACAGTGGTAGTTTACACAGCAAAAGGTCTAGAGATAGGAGTGGGTTTTGGTATTGTTTTATATAATACCAGGTAGCCTCGCAGTTTCCCAAGCACAACACTGCACTTCCTTGCCTCTGATCCTTTGCTCACTCCTCTGCTCGCAGTCTCCACTTGTCAGGTACTCTCTTAGTCTCAGTTCGTTAGGGCTGTTTTAACACAAATGCCATAAACTAGGCTGTTTAAAATAAATTTTTTAACATTTACTTATTTTTGAGAGACAGAGAGAGACAGAACATGAGCAGGGGAGGGGCAGAGAGAGAGGGAGACACAGAATCTGAAGCAGACTCCAGGCTCTGAGTTGTCAGCACAGAGCTCGATGCAAGGCTTGAATCCACAAACCACGAGATCATGACCTGAGCTGAAATTGGATGCTTAACCAACTGAGCCACCCAGGCAGCCCTAGACTAGGTTGTTTAAACAACAGACATTTATTTGTCATAGTTCTAGAAGCTGGGGAGTCCAGATCAAGGTGGTGATAGATTTCGTGTTCTTTGAAATCCCACTTACTGATAGTTGACCGTCTTCTCACTGTGTCTTTACACAGCAGAAAGGAGTAAAAAAGCCCTTTGTGGTCTCTTTCATAAGGACACTAATCCCCTTCATAAAGGCTTCAACCTCATAATCTAATTACTTCCCAAAGGAAGGCCATACTGCCCAACATCATCACATTGGCTATTTGGATTTCAATCTATGAATTTTTGGGGAAACAACAAACATTGAGTTCATAACGATCACCTGACCTAGAAAAGGTAATACCATCTCTCACCGAAGCCTTTCCAAACCCCTATTCAGAATAAATCTTTCCCATTTCTGTATTTCTGTAGCATTTTATGCAATCATTGTTAACACCAAATTTATTCTACCTTGTGTTTAAATTAATATGGTGCATCCATATCAATCTCTGCTGTTACACCACAACTTCTTAGGGGCAAAGACTGAGTCTCATTCATCTTTGTGGAATCCAGGTGCCATCCATCCTCCCATCCTCTGGCTCTGCCTGCTGTACATCCTCCGTGGTCTCCCCAGAACTCTAGAACCCAAGACCACTTTGAGTTCTGCCAGGGTAAACCATATCATCTGAAAACATTAGTGAGCAAAGCAGACTCCACTGCAGGTTTTGTCAAGGAGTTACATAACGCATTGCACAGAAAATCAACTCTCAGGGTACCTGGGTGGCTAAGACGGATAAGCATCTGACTTCACCTCAGGTAACAATCTCATGGTTCATGAGTTTGAGTCCTGCATTGAATGAGCACAAGCCCCTCTTCAGGTGAAACCCGTTCCTCTCTGTCTCTCTCTGTATCTGTCTCTGTCTCTGTCTGTCTCTCTCTTTCTCTCTCCACCTATGCTCACTTGTACCCTCTCTCTCTCTTCAAAAAAAGAAAGGAGAGAAGGAAAGAAGGAAGGAAGGAAGAAAATCAACTCTCAGATCCTCCCTGGATCACATTTTCTTCCTTCTGGATTATCCTCTAGACTTTAAACTCCTCTCCCCATTATTTTGCCTAAATTCAGAGGTGCTCCAGCCCTATCTTTACACTGGCACCAAACCCAGCATGAGCCTTCATAAAATAAAGTGCTATCTAGGTAGCAGGTCCCACTCTTACCAGTAGTGGGGGTTCAAAACAGTTAATATTAAGTCATGCTTATAATAGTTAACATTTATTATTTATTATGTATAATGTACAGTCATCCCTGCAAGGCATGTGTTATTCCCATTTTACAGTTAAGAAAAGGGAAGCAGGAAGGGGTTAAATAAATAAATAAATAAATAAATAAATAAATCTTACACAGCAGAAAGCAGGAATCAGAAATCAAACCCAGGCAATTTGAATCCAGAGTCTGGGCCCTTAATTAAACTCTGCTAATGCCTTTCCTGGTAAGTACTCCAAATATTGGTTGGATTAAATTTACTTATATTTCTAAGATCATCAGAAATATTCTAGTTTCTTATGTTTCTTTTTCCCAGGAGTAAAAAATTTATTTTTGTTTATGAAATATCAAATATCCATCATAGGAAAAAACAAATTGTGTCAATTAAAGCAAAAATTATGAGTATATTGCAACTTTTTGCTAGTTTTATATTTTTTAGCTTTATTGAGGTATAATTGGCAAATAAAAGTTACATAATATTTTCGATGTACAGCATGGTGATTTGGTATATCTGTATATTGTAAAATGATTACCATAGTCAAACAAATTAACACATCCATCCCCTCACATAGTTACCATTATTTTATATTGTGGTTGGAACACTTTAGACCTACTCTTAGCAAATTTCAAATATACAATAATATTATTAACTATAGTCACCATGCTATGCCATGGATATCTAAAGCTTTCTATTTGTACTGGTATTAAGTGAATGAATGAACTAACTTATTTACTGTCTATGCAACTCATCTTCCTTATCTGGAAATTCATTCATTCAGTTGGTCATTTAATATTTAGGCATCCACTCTGGGCACTAGAGAAATAAGGAAGCATAAAAAACACTCCCTGCCTTTAATAGGTCTGTGGAGATATTCACAGCCCAAAGAGAAGTGTTAAACCAGATAATATTGAGGGTCCCTTCCAGCTCTATTTGTGATTCTGGTGAATGGGAAGTTTGCTCTGGTGGTAGATTACTGTCCTTGTCTAGACATTGGGAAGGAGAGATGAGGGTGCTTGTCCAAGGATCACTGAGGACAGAATTTAAGGCTGCCCGTAAACCAAATAGCAAAGAACAGGAAGCCTTGCCTACTGTCCTCCAGCCTTCTTCACGGTACTCCTAACTCCACTATCAGTTCATTCAGATGGCTAGTGTCCTCCCGCTTCCCTTTCAGTCCTCCAAGCCCCGTTTTGACACTAGGCAATCCAACTGAACATGAAGTCACCCTTACTCCAGAGCCACCCTTAGGGTATCTCTCTTCACCTTTACCCATGATCTTGACCTTTCCACTCTGTTTCTCTTGTATTCTGCTGTTCTCAGTCCTAGCTGCACATCACCCAGGGAGCTTTTTACACATTCTGATGCCGAGCTCTCCACCTCACACATACTGACACCCAGCTCTCCACCTCTAGGGATTCTGATTTAATTGATTTAACATGAGGCCCTCTGATACAGGGCTAGTTTTTTTAGTTTTTTTTTTTTTGGTTTGTTTTCTTCTTAATCCTCAGCAGATGATTCTGATGTATAGCCAGAATTGAGAACTATCATACCTTAGCCATGAGTTGCCTAATTTCCCCCAGCTGGTTAAGGCCGCACTGTGGATTCTAGGACCAATTCTGTTCCCATCCAGGAAAAATTCAAGGAACCTAAGCTAGCAGCTCAGCAGCTCAGCAGCTCAGGGCTTAACCCCACTATGGCCTAGACTCCCAGTTCCAGCAATTGAAGGCTGTTGTTATTCCTTATGATTAAACTCCTACCCTAAAGGAACATAGGGAGTAAAAGAAGGTGAAACAGTTGCTGGGGAGGCAAAGCTAGAGTAAAGCAGGTGTTTACTCTAATGCCCTCACAGTCCTGCTGTCCCTTCTGCCATTCCCAGCGTAAACCTTAGGAACAATAAAGAGTGTCCTGAATAGTGTCACTTGGTGACAGGCATGGATAGGAAATTATCTAACCTAACATCTCTCAGCCATGCATATGTCAACTGCCAGATGTTTTTCTTTATTTCAGTATACACACTTCTGTTAGTGATACTTAAATAATCTTTTTCTAAGATATTTCATCTTTAATCTCCTTTCCTTTCTTCCCCTTCTTTTAAACTTGTACTTAGCTAAATCGAGAACCTTCTCCTATCTCTTGATCCACTCTACAGACCTCCCTCACGCTAACTGTGATCATGCCTAAGCATAAGACTAATACCAGTGGTGTCTTTAAACCAGAACAAAGGGAAGTCACTGAAAGCGCAGTTTTGATGTGAAAAGAAAACCTCTAGAGGCCATGAAAGTACTAATAAAACTCTTCACAATTCCCACAAAAATCTATATTCTCTTTATTGTTCTCTAATAAAACCTTTTATTCAGGAACCAGCATTCAACATAAACATTATTTTTAATCAGTTTGTTGTTTTCTGCTTTGATACTTGTTTTACAACAGTTTTGGTTTTTACTGTTGTTTCTACTGTTACTCATTAGAGCACTTTATCTTGTAGATTAGAATATTCCCCACCCCCTTACTCTCGCAGGACATGTCCAAGATCTCCATTGGATGCCTGCAACCATGGATAGCACCGAACCCTGTATATACTATTGTTTTTTCCTATACGTACTTACCTAAGATAAAGTTTAATATATAAATTGGGCACAATAAGAGATCAACAACAATAACTAATAATAAAAGCAATTATGGCAATATACTGTAATAAAAGTTTTATGAATGTTGTCTCTCTCCCTCTCTCAAAATATCTTACTGTAATATACTCACTCTTCTTGTGATGATGTGAGATGATAAAATGCGTACATGATGAATGAGATGAAGTGAGGTGAGTGACGTAAGCATTGTGACATAGCGTTTGGCTACTATTGACTTTCTGCTGATTGGTCAGGAGAATCATCCTGCGGTTTACTGCAGGAAATTGAAACCACAGAAAGTGAAACCACGGATAAGGGGACCTATTGTGTTCGCAGAAGATTAGCACACCTATAACATTATCTTATTCGAAAATTCTACTTTGGGTACCAAAGTTTTGGAACCCAGTTTATCTGTAAATTGAGGACTATACTGCCTTAACTAAGAAGTTTGCTTTTCTAATGTCACAGGGTTTACCAAAGGAGAGGAATGAATATGAGCACAGATTTTAATGACATCTGTTTTGGTTGATAAGATTAATGACTTCCCAGCCATCAGTGAGGTGAGGGAGTTACTCTCTTCTTTTGCCCAGGGGACTCCACTATATATATGATTTTCTTAATGCCAAGGAAAGTATCGCGACATAGTACCACTTGCACCCATTTAATTCTATGACAGTCTGAAGAAGCGATCCCTATTATAATGTCTACAACTATCTTCAGAAAACTGCTTTGAAAAATCAAACATTTGTCTAATTAAAGATACGTTCCAAAATATGTTCATTTTTTACATTAAATATAAACTTTAGTTTGATTCTTCTGTTCTCTGTTTTGGCCAGGTACTGTTATTCTCTGTGAATATTAGCAAAAGATGGGGATAGGGGGAGGGAGAGAGAGAGAGAGAGAATTTTCAAATGTTTTAAAGCACATAAAATAATTTTTTTCTATTATATAGTGAAGTATGTGTTCTGTATTGCTCTTGAGAATATCACAATAATGATTTATGAGCTTTATGTATTTTTAGTACATATTTAAATTAGTCATTGTGAATCAGCTATCCTAAGATCATTTAATTAATTACCTGCATTATCTAACCCCTACTTAAATTTCTTCTCTAGACATATTACTCCTACAGACTAAATTATTCATCTCACTAAACTTTCTCAACTGACAAAGCTAGCTAAAGTGCTATTGTGAAAGCAAGTCTCAGCTCAACAAATACTTTCTCTTTTATTAAAAGATAAGGGTAAAGAACTATCATGTCTAAAATTAGATACTTGGAGCTTAAAATCTGCCAGACCATATGTTGTACTACTCCAAGATCCAGGAAACAAAGACATCTTTCTCCTGGGGGTATGTATCATTATAGTCATCCTAGGGGATCAAGTGCCAGTCCATATGTATGACTATATAGTCATTTCAGCATCTTTAGAAGAGAAACAGATTATGAATTCCTGGGGATGGTGAAGGGAAAACATTAGTCAGCTGGCACTGATCTGATCTGCATGTATTTGTACTTAGTTGTGAGTATGCAATATGACAATGTGAATTTTTTTCCCAATGTCCTTGAGATTTCTTTTAAGGAAATTACTTTTCTTGTTTCTCTTTAACAGTCAGTGGGATGACCACAAAATATAAGATTTGAGGCAATCTTATTCTAAATAAAATATATATTCAAATGAAGATTTGAGGCAATCTTTACCTGTAAGCAAGATAGCATTTTATGAAATGTTATATAATCTTTGTAATTCTTTTTCTGTATTGAAATTTTAAACTTTTTTCTTGTATATGTGTTATTTTAGTTTTAAAATTTAAAAACTTTTAAAACTGAAATAAGTTTTCAAACCTACTGCAATTAATCCCTAAATATGTTTTACATATGTTGTACACATTTTATAACATTGAATATATTTTATATTGTGCAAACCCAACCATCTTCAGAGAATTATAGTTTGATGCTAGGATATTGTTCTGAGACTGTGTACATAGTACACTGAAACAATTTGGCAGTTACTAAGTTCGGACCACAGACAATTCCAGAGGGGATTCTTCTCTACTTTTGTAACTATCAGATCTCCACTTCTCTTTAGATTGCAGAGACCCAACGACATTGGCATACTTACAAAGCCAAACACTTTTAATTTTTTAAAATTTTTAAAAATGTTTATTTATTTTGAGACAGAGAGAGACAGTGTATGAGCAGGGGAGGTGCAGAGAGAGAGGGAAACACAGAACCCGAAGCAGGCTCCAGGCTCTGAGCTGTCAGCAGAAAGCCCAACGTGGGACTAGAACCCAAAAATTGTGAGATCATGACCTGAGCCTAAGTCGGACGCCTAACCAACTGAGCCCCCACTTTTAAAATGTTAAGGGTAGTGGCAATTTGGGTGGCTCAGATGGTTAAGTGTCCGACTCTCAATTGTGGCTCAGGTCAGGATCTCACAGTTCATAGGTTCAGGCCCTGCTTTGGGTTCTGAGCTAACAGTGCAGAGCATTCTTGGGATATTCTCTCTCTCTCTCTCTCTCTCTCTCTCTCTCTCTCTCTCTCTCTTTCTCTCTAAATAAGATGTTAAGGGTAAAAGGTTCAACTCTTTTCTAATTTCTTGGCAATGATTGCACAGGCTGCTTATAAAAGTAGAAATGCCTGCTCTTTGTCAATTATCAAAAGACTTTCAGTCCTCTTCAAGTGATGGAAGGGGAAGGAGGAAATGAAAAGCAATATCATACAGTATTTCTTTTGGGACATGAGGTTATATTTCTTTTAGGTTAGAGAAATATTTGTATGCACATATATGCATATGTGAAGAAAAAAATATATATGTGATATAAAGATACAAAAGTATATATAATATAAATTTAAATCTCTCTCCTTTTCCTCAATTACCCAGTTCCCCTCTCCGGAGGCGAACACTGTGCCCATCCTCTTAGAAATTCTTCTAATAACAATCCATACATTTGCCAACATATGTGTATAAGTTCTTTCTTTCCCCTTCTCTTCCTTCATTCCAAAGGTAGTAATACCATATACTTTCCTCTGTTCCTTGAGTTTTCATTCTTAAACATTGTTCCAAATAAGTATATACAAAAGTCATCATTCAAGCTACTGTCTGTATAGTAAGGAATCCACTGTACAAGTATACCACAGTTCATCTAAGCACTCTCTTATTAATGTACATTTACTAATGTTTCCCATGTTTGCTATTACAAATAGGCTACAAAAAATGTTTAACTTGCACATAGTTGCAAATTCTGTTGTACATATGCAAGATTATAGAATAAAAACCTAGGAGTTGAAAGTACTGAGTCAAAGAGTATGAACGAAGTTGCCGTCCATGAACACTGTACCAGTTTTCACTCCCAGCAGTAATATATGAGAAGACAGCAGTGTTTTTAACTAGCACCCACTTCATATTTGTACTCCAAAAGGAATCAAAGCACCAGTGTATTTTTTTTACATGTTATAAATGTCAAGAATCTCTAGCATTTGAAAATGGAAAATATAAAGAGATAGAAAGCTGACAAAATATAGTAACCATTCCATTTGTTGATAAGCAAGAAAATTATGTTACAAGAGAGAATTTTGAAATATATTTTCTCAAACCATGAAAATATTAAATCTTTCTATTTCTCTTGATAATGCTATTATTAAAAGTAATAAAGAGCCATTGCCAATAATAATGATAACAAAAGAGATATTAAGTGGAGTATTCAAAACTGTCATGATACATAAAACAATATAATTGGACTATGACTTTTTATAAATATGTATTGCAATAATAGGAATCATAATGTTCCAAGAGTCTAAATTAATCCTCAAAATACTAATAGCTATTCTAGAAGTACATCTTAAAATAATTTTGGAGAAAAAAGCCCTTGTAGGTATATTTAGATGAGCTATAAAAATTCTTGACCAGAAGACCAGATACAATTTATTCATAAAGTGAAAAAAACTTTATAGATTTATAGAAATAGCAGAAATGGTACAGAAAATCTAAGTGCATAGTTTTGGAGGGAAGAGTCTTAAGTAATATGAATATAAAAGCAGATAGGTCTTCCTTTGGTAGGGTTTCTGTGAATACCAGGTGATTGTTTGGTAAAAAGGACAATAGGTATGTATTGGCACCAGCTCAGATCGTCACTTCTAGATTTTTGTGATGTAAATAGATAAAAATGTAATTTTATGAGGAATTGGTGGAGGCTCCTGGTTGGCTTAGTCAGTAGAGCTTCTGACTCTCAATCTCAGGGTCATGAGTTCAAGCCCCATGTTGGAGTAGGCATGGAGCCTACTTAAAATTAAAAGAAAAAAAGAATTGATAAATTAAGATCAGAGTAATCTGTTCTATAAAATTTTGTAACAGTGATGTGAAAGGATTGTCAATAATTCTTTGACAAGAGTCCTTCTTTTTGTCATCCAAAATTTATTTTGTCATTCAAAATTCATGCTTCTCTGAAAGCTAATACCACTGTGTGTATTTTTCTGATAATATTACAGGGGTTGGACCAGATAGTTCAATGGGAAACCTCACTATTGAAACTCCCATTATAAAAATGGCTGAACGAGCAGTTTTAAAGACAAAGTTCCACACAGCTGGTTATCACATTTAAACTGTATCTAAAAAATACCAAAGAAAACAATTTGGTCAAACACCTCATCAAGTCAATGAATGAAACATAAAATCAGTCAAACCAGTCTTTTGACATTAAGTAATGGACAAATCATCACTTGTCTGTATTTTTCATGTTTCGCTCAAACGTTTATCATGCTGTAATTGTAGCCCTATCCTCACGTGACATCAAAAAAGGTGGGAAAAACACTTCTTCACAGTAGTCCTTTAAATTAATCTAATTATGTAACTCTGTCACATATTTTAATACAGTGTATTAGTCTACAATTAGGACTACAATGTAGGATGCACAGCACATGACAATGATGTAGCGCTGCTCGTTAAGAAGAATGGGGGAAAATGTTCCAAAACGATTGTGTTTAACACTAATATCAAATCTTCTGGCCTGATTCACTAACAGTTGCATTTTCATCATCGTCATTCCCATCACCATTTCTACCATCTGCACCATATGTGCTACCAAAACACTAAGTAGTTCTAAGCTTAAAGGGTCAGTTCTCTATCCTATTGTCTGTTTGGCACTGATGTCATTTCTGCAGCTATTTGATGCTGGCCATCATTAAGATGTCCTGGAATTTTACACACTAATATCTTCTCTCTCAAGAAGATAACATTTCACGCAATTCAGAAGTACAAAGAGAATTGATTTGTTATCTCTTCAGATAAACAAGTCTGGTACAAATGTAGGCGTCAACCTCAGGATTTCTAGAATGATGTATCTTACATGTTCCCCAGATGCTGCTACCATGGTGACAGACTAACTGGTAACATTCTGGACTGTTTTATTGTAATAGCTGGTTACGTTATTTCTTAAAGCAGAAAAATGATTTAAAAAAATAAATGATTAAAATGAAATGTTTTTCAAGTCACTGTCACTTTTTCTGTTTATGATGCTGTCCCAGCTAACCACAAGATTTAGACTTACTTAATATCCAACTGAATTTCTGATGTGCAGTTTCTACTGTTTTCTTCATCCTTATGTTAGTCTTTTGAAAAGCATTAAATTCATTAATAAACAGGACATTTAGGCACCCTGACAAGCAGTATCTACATAGCCAACCAAAAATCATCCATACAGGTTGATTGGATTCAGTTATTAAAATATCCAGAAAAGACAGAATGAAGTATTTCTTTTTAAATTATGGGGTTTTTTTTTGAAGCAACGATTAGCAAATGAAGAAATTAGCCAGACATGTAATTACTTCCCTTCACACTTTGCAAAAAGTCTCTAAGATCACAATGATTTATTTTCTATAAAAACAGCTATAGATAATGAATGCTGTACTTTTATTAGCTCACTTATGTCCCACAATAATCCTAGAAATTAGAAAGTATTGTCCTTGCTTTACCAGTGAGGAGAGTGTGGCTCAGGAGAGTTGGATAATTGTCTACAGTTACACAGTTAGTGAGGTTGTAGCAGAGCTGCCCTTGGAACCAGATCTACCAACTCCAAACACCAGGCTTACTTATTTGTAAGTGAGAGCGGATGTTTCATAGCTATTCATCTCCAGAGAATAGAGCCAGAGGAAATAAAATCATAACAGGACGTATTAAAGGTATAGAGAAAACTATTTTAACAGTGAGGATGGGATGGGGAAAGGAGCATCAGGAGGTTATTACTATAGCACTGGTAGTGTTCCAGCTCTTGAATTTGAGTGGTGGATTGACTGGTGCTCATTATATTACAATATTTTATCCCTTATGTACGGGTTATACTTTCAGTATGTATTAAAACATGTAATAAAACATTTTAATTTAATTTTAATGTTTACTTATTTATGAGAGCAGGGGGTGAGAAGGGCAGAGAGAGAGAGAATCCCAAGCAGGCCTTGCACTGTCAGCACAGAGCCCAACACGGTGCTCAAACCAGCGAATCCTGAGATAATGACCAGAGCTGAAACCAAGAGTCAGACACTTAACTGACTGAGCCACCCAGGTGCTGCTGTAAGAAAAAAAATTTTTTTTAAGAAAAATTTAAAACAAATGAGTTATGAGTTATGTCGTGAAATGTTTGCCTTAGTGTCTTAAAAAATAAAAACAGATACTTTCCCCTGAGTGAACTCAATGAAATTAATGAGTGGGTTCCATGCAGCCCCCTATGGGGGACTTCACATGGAAGTTCTGACCAAATACTTAACCTATCGTTACTATTTCTTTGCTATTTCTGTGTCAGAACTTCAATGACTCCACTTGGTATTAGAGAAAATCTGTTCCTAAAATAAGATTAGAACAAAATCCCAAGAGGATTAATTCTTCTGGGAAGGTCATTTCAATTCAACTGGACAATTTTGAATTTGAATTTCAGTATTTGAGTAACTCCTATTAAACCAAGATGCACCTTTCCTTGATGTGAAGATACTAGATTGAGTTTTTAGAATGACAAATCATTGTAACATCATCACATTAAAGTGAAAATATATCCCTTTTTCTCAAAATAGTAGTAGTTTCTTTTTGTTAGCACAACTGACTTTAATGAAAGCAGGCCAATGCACAATTGCTTTTCAGTATTATCCTATTCTCACAGATACCTGATAGGCCAACACATATTGTGGTTTGGTTTTATTAATCTTATTTTCATTTTTATTTATTTTTTAAATTTATTTTTATTTATCTTTTGTGAGAGACAGAGAGAGAACGAGCTGTGGAGGGGCTGAGAGAGAGGGAGACACAGAATCTGAAGCAGGCTCCAGGACCTAAGCTATCAGCACAGAGCCCAACGTAGGACTTGACCTCTGGAACTGGGATATCATGACCTGAGCCAAAGTCAGAAGCTTAAATGACTGAGCCACCCAGGCGCCCCTTTAAGATTTTATTCTTAAGTAATCTCCTAACCTGAGATGGGGCCAAACTCACAGCCCCAAGATCAAGAGTCATCCACTCTGCTGTCATAAGCCAGTCAGATGCCCCTGGTTTTATTTTTTATTGTTAAAGCTATCAAACGTACGGTCATAAAAAATAAGCCCCCAATCCCACCTTTCAGAGGTAACCATTGTCTTCTGCTATTTTATTTTTGAAATTTTGTTTTTAAGTAATTTCTACACCCAATGTGGGGCTCAAACCTACAACCCCAAGATCAAGAGGTGCATACTCAATCCACTGAGCCAGCCAGGCACTCCTTCTTTTACTCATTGATATTTGATTCTTTTTATTTCTTCCATAACTCTAAATGACATTTTTATAATACTGTTTCTTCATTTCACATCAACTTCTTAAATTTTAATTTTTTATTTTTATTAAAATGACATTTATAGAACCTAAAAAGTCAAATAGTACTACAAAGCTTAAATGAAGAATAGTAGACTTTGAGGGTCCTGTCTCTTTTGGGTCTCTCACACTCAGGCTCCAGAAGCAACTTCTTTCTTTCAATTCTTTCATCTCTGTCTTTAATTATTTATATTCATAATTCTAAATAATATGCTTATACTACTGTTTATTATTCCATTTTAGATGTGTATACACCTCCTTTTTACCATGAAAGATCTGGATTCAGTTCCTCTATCTAACTTCTCCACATTCCTTTTTATTTTTTAAGATTTTATTTTTAAGTAATATCTACACTCAACATATAGAGATCACAAACTCACAATCCCAAGGTCAAGAGTCATGCTCTACTAAGTCAGTCAAGCATCCCTCCCCCACATTCCTTTTTACCCACCTTCCAACTTTTGGTCAAATCATTTGACCATTATTTTACATAATTATTACTATGCAATATTATTCATAACTAAGCCACAGTGTTGTTTAGTTTTCTATTTATCTGTTATAATTGTTTCATGAACTTTTCAACAGTGCAGAAGTCCTTATGAGCAAACATATCAGGTGAGCTCTCAGTTCTGGTTTTCTTCTCAGAGACATTCTTCCTGGAAGTCCAGCTCCTTCTGTCTCTGGATTGATTGCTCTCCAGATGTTCACGGCAACAGCCTAGAATTGTACTAAGTATTATCCCAAGTTTTTCCTTCTTGTCTCCCTTTGTGTGAATCTCCTGTTTCCTGGAACTGTATCTTCCTATTTTGGGGGGGTTCCCCTCATTTTAGTGGAATCTATCATCAATAACTTCTTAAGAAAGAGTTCATGAGGACAATANCGAGATCCTGACCTAAGCGAAAGTCGGAAAGTCGGTCGCTTAACCGACTAAGCCACCCAGGCGCCCCCCGAGGACAATATTTTTTAAATCTTGCAAAACTGAAAGTTTCTTTAATTTACCCTCCTTAGCGATTTGTCTCGTAATCAAGAGAGACTATATAAATCATTTTCCCTTACATTTTTTATGCCATTGGTCTCTTGTCTTCCAGTTTCCTGTATTTCTGTTGAAAAACATGGTGCCATTAGGATCCTTGTATCTGGTTTTTTCCCCTTTATGGGAGCTTTTATAAACATACATTCCTTCATTAATGAATATTTATTGAGCAGCCATTTACTGTGCCAGGTTCTGATTTAGAAGGTTGGGACTATAGCATCAAAAAAAGGAAAGCATACATCCCTGTTTTTGTGAAGCTTACATTCTAGTGGGGGAAGGCCCACAAAGAATAAGTGAGATAAATAAGTAGAATATACAGGACATTAGATAGTTATAAGTATTTGAGCAGAGGAGAAGAATATGAAATATAAGAAGTGGAAATCTGGATAAGAAAGGCCTTACTTTGAGGGGCACTTTGAGGAAGCACTTGAAGGAAGTGGAAGAGAAAACCCCCACATCCAGAGGATGACCATTCTGGACAGAGAGAACACTAAGTGCACAGGTCATAAGACTGTTGTTTAAGGAGCAATTAAGAAGGTAGCATGACTGAAACAAAATGAACAAGGTAAAAGGCAGTGATACCAGAGTGATAAGATGGAGTCAGGTCTTACAAGAACTTGGCTTTATTTTTTTAGTTTTTATTTAACTCCAGTTAACACACAGTGTAATATTAGTTTCTGGTGTACGATATAGTGATTCAACGCTTCCATACATCACCCAGTGCTCATCACAATAACTGTACTCTTTAATCCCCATAACCTATTTAACCCATCCTCCACCCACCTGCCACCTGGTGACCATCAGTTTGTTCTCTGTAGTTAAAAGCCTGTTTCTTGGTTTGCCTCTCCCTTTTTTTCCCCCTTTGTTCATTTGTTTTGTTTCTTAAATTCCACATATGAGTAGAATTCCACATATATTTGTCTTTCTCTGACTGATTTCGCTTAGTATAATCCTTTCTGGCTCCATTCATATCATTGAAAATGGCAAGATTTCATTCTTTAAAAAAAAGTTTATTTATTTATTTTGAGAGCGGGGAGGCAGAGAAAGGGAAGAGAGAATCCCAAGCAGGTTCTGCACTGTCAGTACTCAGCCTGATGAGGACTCAAACTCACAAACTCCAAGATCATGACCTGAGCCAAAATCAAGAGTCAGATGCTTACTTGATGCTTAACTACCCAGGTGCCCCAAGATTTCATTCTTTTTTAGGGCTGAGTAACAGTCCATTGTATATGTATACCACATTTTCTTTATCCATTCATCAATTAGTGGACACCTGGGCTGTTTCCATAATTTGGCTATCATAGATAATGCTGCTGTAAACATTGGGGTGCATGTATGTATCCCTTTGAATCAGTGTTTTTATATTGTTTGGGTAAATACCTAATAGTATGATTGCTCAATAATAGGGTAGTTCCATTTTTTTAAGTTTACTTATTTTGAGGGAGAGAGAGAAGGAGCAGGAGAGGGGCAGAGAGAGAGAGTGAGAGAGAGAATCCCAAGCAGGCTTTGTGCTGTCAGCATGGAGCCCAACATGGGGCTCAGTCTCACGACCATGAGATCATGACCTGATGCCCCTATTTTTAACTTTTCAAGGAACCTCCATACTGTTTTCCACAGCAGCTGCACCAGTTGCATTCCCACCAACAGTACAAGAGAGTTTTTCTTTTCTCCACATCCTTGCCAACACCTGTTTCTTGTGTTATTGATTTTAGCAATTCTGACAGGTAAGAAGTGATAATCACATTGTAGTTTTGCATTTCCCTGATAATCAGTGATGTTGAGCACCTCTACATGTGTCTGTTGGCCATCTGTATGTCTTCATTGGAAAAATGTCTATCCACGTCTTCTGTCCATCATTAAATTGGATTATTCAGGGGTGCCTGGGTGGCTCAGTTGGTAGAGCATGCTACTTTTGATCTTGGGGTTGTAGGTTCAAATCCCATGTTGGGTGTAAAGATTACTTAAAAATAAAATCATTTTTTTAAAAGCTCTTTGGGGTGCTTGGGTGGCTCAGTTGGTTAAGTGTCCAATTTCAGCCCAGGTCATGATCCCACACTTTGTGAGTTCGAGCCCCGCTTTAGGATCTATGCTGACAGCTTGGACCTGGAGCCTGCTTCAGATTCTGTGTCTCCCTCTCTCTCTCTGCCTACCCCCCCCCACTTGCACTCTGTCTCTCTGTCTCCCAAAAATAAACATTTTTTTTAAAAAACTCTTTGTTTTAAAAAAAATTAGATGCTCTTAGAGAGTTTGGAGCAGAAATGTGGCTGCGCTGACTTGCATTAGCTGGGTAAATAATTGCCTGTGGGCAGAGTAGGGCATGCACTTAGAATGCTATTGCAGTAATTCAGATGAGAAGTAGTGGTGGCTTGGAACAGAGTGGTCATAGTAGAGACATGAGAAATGGTCAAATCCTGGATATATCTTAAAGGTAAAGCTGACCGTATTTTCTGACTTACTAGATGTAGAGTGTGAGAGAAAGAGAGGAGTCAAGCATGACTCCAAGGTTTTTGACCTACAAAGATAGAAGAAAGGAGTTCCTTTTGAGTGAGGTAGGGAAGCCTGTGGGAAGAACAGGTTGGAGGGTATATATCGATAGCATAGTTTTGTTCATATTAAATTTGAGATACCAAATGAAGATAACAAAAAGAGAGTCTGGGGAGAAGTTGAAACTGAGATGTAAAAGAGTCATCAGCATACTGATGGTATTTAAAGTGATGTACCTGGATTAGATTGCTCAGGGAATGTAGTAGATTCAAAAGTCCAAGGATTAAACCCTGAGGCACTCAACAATTGGAAGTTGAGAGATGAAAAGGAAAGAGTAGAAAAGAATAAAAGGAAGAGCCAGAAAGTTAGGAGGAAAACTATGTAATGTCATATATCCCTGCAAGTCAAATGAAGAAATTTCTCAAGGAGAAGGGGGTGATTGTGTGTGTCAAATCCTGCTGATAGATCATGGAAGATGAAGCCCAAGAGATGGTCTTAGACTTGGCATCATGGAGATCATCAGAAACTTCTGGTAGAGCAGTTTCAATGGCTTGATGGTGAAGAGAAAATGAGTAGAGTGGGCCTAAGAGAACTGGGCAGAGAGAAACTGGAGATGGTTGGAGAGTTGCTAAAAAGAGAAGGAAAAAAAATAGAGCAATGGCTGGAGAAGTAAAGCTAAGAGAAAGTTGGCTTTACACACACATGTAGACAGAGAGAAAGAGAGGGAACATATTTGTATTCTAATGAAAACTGATCCTGTGGAGAGAGAAAAATTGATGATTCAGGAGAGAAAGAGAAGAATTGCTGGAACAATCTCCTTGAGTATGCAAGGAAGGGTGAAATTTATCACACAAGAGGAGAAGTTTGCCTTTGCCGGAAGAGCTCATCAAAAGTGATGAAGGAAGGTAGGATATGGACCTCATGATGCAGGCAGGAGGATATAGTGGTGGTGAGAGTTTGTGGAAGATCTCCTTTAATTGTTTCCAGTTATCTCTCAGCAAAAGAAAACAAGGTTGTTAGCTGAAAGTGAAGATAGTGGAATAGAGTTGGAGTTCAGTAAGAGAGGAAAAGGTATGAAGTAATAACCAAGAGAGAGAATGAAACATGGAAATATAGAACAAGTAATATAGCATTGAGAACCCACTAGGGATTAGTGTCATTAATTTAAAGTGAAACCAATCAGCATGGGTTTTTTGCAGTCTTCTTGGAAAGGATTGGATACAAAGAGTGGGGTTAGAGCTGGATTTAACCAGAATTGTGGTTTTCTCAAGCAAGAACAAAGAAGAAGAGCAAGGAAGATGAGGATACAAGATCTCTTTATCCCTAGAGTTCCATAATTTCTCAGTGGCTCCTTAGGCATAGTACTTCCATTCATTATGCTAATATAGGCTCTTTCAAAGTGGAATGTCATGTTCTTTCATTTTGGGAAATTCTCATGTATTATTTCTTTCATATTTATCTCCTCCACTTTCTCTGTTATCACTTTCTTTTTTAACTTTTTTATTTTTGAGAAAGAAAGAGAGTGAGAGCGGGGGAGGGTCAGAGAGCGATGGAGACACAGAATCAGAAGCAGTCTCCAGGCTCTGAGCTGTCAGCAAGGAGCCTGACGTGGGGCTCGAACCCACGAACCGTGAGATCATGACCTGAGCTGAAGTCAGACACTTAACCGACTGAGCCACCCAGGCACCCCTCTGTTAATCACTTTCTAAAACTCTGACTAGTTGGTGTTAGACCTCTAATTTTCTTATTTTTTTTCTCATGTATCTCCTTCTCTGCCTTGTTTGGTTATAACATCTAAGAAATTTTCTGAAGATTGGCCTCTAGCTCTTCTATTGAATTTTTCGTTTTCACTCTTCTTTTTTCCAAGAGCTTATTCTTGGTCACGAAATACTACTTTTTTTATAGCCTTCTACTTTTGCCTCATATATACAAACAATACCTTCTCTTTATCTCTGTAGATATACATTATATGTGCTCAAATTTTTTTTCACTCTTTACACTTTTTCTGTTTTCTCTAAGTTCCTTGTTTATTTTGGCTTCCATTTTAAATGTTAAAAGTTTCCTTCAAGTGTCTGGTAATTCTTGATTGTTTGTATATATATATATTAGAAGGGCTCACTGATGAGTGGGCTCCTGTAAGGAAGATTTAGCAGGACTATTGAGTTAGAGGGCCTCCAATTACTTTCTCATCTTCTCTTGGATTTATGCATTTCCTTAGGATTCTTGCAATACCCCATCTAGGAGTATTTGTCCAGCCTCCAAAATTCTGGAAGTCAAGAAGAGAAATGAAGGCAGAGAGGTTTGCTAAATCTTATATCAGTTTAGTGCTTTACTCTTAACCTCAGCTGTTCCTGGTGTCTACAGGTTCAGAATCTCTGATTCAAAATTTCTAGATAGGACTTCTGATACCCAGCTCTGCACATAAGGAGCTTGGAAATCTGTCCTAATAAGTAAAGAGCTGAATAGCCTGAAAAATCAACAACTCTTCTTTGATCCATGAGAAGGGAGGACACAAGGCAAATAGCTGCTCCCAAAATTAGAGAGATGGGTGAATACAGGGAAGTTGTGACTAGAGCAGAAACTTGTGGGTGGAACTGGCTGGGGGAACCAGTGCTGAGGTCAGAAAACCTGAACTTTAATTGATGAATTGCTGGAGGTTTAGTGTGGATTAGTATGAGAGCTAAAAACTCAATGTTTATATGAGGTTGAGAGTTAAAAACTTAGATGTTTATATGAGGTACATAATTGAGGCTTGACCACTAAATATTTATCAGTATTAGACATACAAGAAATTAAAAGTAATTTGACAGAATTCAACAGAAGCAGTTCTTTATTTCATCTCTTTACATTCTCCAACCCTGCAAAAAATGAATAGCAGATTGTAAATGCTTCTTCTGTTTTCTGAGAATGAAGGAGCATAGTATAATGCGCCTCATGACTTGACCAAGAACTACAATCAGGTAAACTATTTTTATGAAGATTTTCCAGATGGTTTCAACAACTGAGTGTGTGAGGGGGAGATACTAATCTCTATATAATTTTACTAAATGTTTTCTCAAAAGGTCTTTGATTTTTTTCCTTGTTTGGAAAAAAAAGGTTATTTAATGTTTTGAAACCACTTTGATTTACCAGGTGTTTTTTTTTTAATGTTTTATTTATTTTTGAGAGAGAGAAATGGAGACAGCATGAGCAGGGGAGGGTCAGAGAGAGGGAGACACAGAATCCGAAGCATGCTCCAGGCTCTGAGCTACTGTCAGCACAGAGCCCGAAGTGGGGCTCAAACTCATGAACCATGAGATCATGTCCTGAGCCGAAGTCAGATGCTTAACTGACTGAGCCACCCAGGTGCCCCTGATTGACCAGTTTTAATTAATGGTTTTTCAGTTATGACACCACTGTATCTTAAAGGTTACAAAGATGAAATTGCAAAATTGAAAATATTCTAGTTACTTTTAAAAAGTTTCACTATAGGGACACCTGGGTGGCTGAGTTGGTTAAGCGTGTGACTCTTGATTCCGGCTCAGGTTATGATATCACAGTTTCCTGAGTTCAATTCCTGTGGTATGTGTGCTGATCATGCAGAACCTGTTTGGGATTCTCCCTCTTTCTCTCTGCCCCTTCTCCACTCACACTCTGTCTCTCTCAAAATAAATAAACTTTTAAAAAAAAGTTTCACTGTGGATATTACATATCATTATCTTTTCAATTCTTTGAGACGCTATGATGATCTTTTTAATAGATTATAACTGATCTTTATTTTAATATCTTATGCAGTTTTATCATCATTTAAATGTTAAAATTATGACAGATTATAGAATGTGTCAAGCTGCACAATTGCAGTGTGGTCTACAAGAACTATAATTAATAGCCACAATACCTTTCTTTCAAAGTAAGATTGCCTTTTAATTTTTAGAAGGAAATCCAGTTTTTGAATGTACAGTTATAAGAATACCCTATTGATGATCAGAAATTATCATGGACCTTTTCATGTATTTATAAAGTTCATATAAAATATATTTCATGTATTAAAAATCATGCTTTAAACCTAATAAAATCGTGATGCATTGTCCTTGGTGGCAAGAAGAAAGTAAACATAGTCATGGTTAAGGGTACTAAAGTTTACCATCTGAAAGACCCAAGATCAAACCCTGTATCTGCCTTTTACCAGCCCCATGACCTTGGGAAAGTTGCATAATCTGTCTGCAGTTCAATGTCCTAATACCAATATGGATTAATATGTTCTTAGAGTTGTTAGAATTATGTTGAGATAATGTGAATGAAGCATTTAGAACATGACTGATAGGTATCAGCCTGCATAATTTCTTCCTATTTTAGCAACTATAGTTTCATTCCCTTTTAGGAACTGAAATTGTACAACAAAAGAATGTGGTGTAACAGCTTATTTTTTTTCTCACTTGTTCTCTTGCTTATTTAAAAATCAATAGTTAAGTTTTGTAAATGTACATTCTAGTCTATTATTACTAAATTTAATCAATAATAACGTAAATTTCCTTGATATGCCTGTTTTTCTCGTGTCAGTGCTTCTATGATGATAAACCTTTTGGGGCTATTGTCGAATCCCATTTGATGACATGTGAAATATAAGCAAGTCACATAATATGAAACCATTACATCACTAGGTTCGTTCAGAAGTCCAAGTAAATGTATTTTTCATTTCATTGATTAACCTAACTATGGTAGCCAGAACAAATAGGAATTTATTTTTCTGACCTAAGAACTCTGGAGGTGACCAATTATCAGTGGCTTAACAAAGTTAGGGCAAACATCTCTGCAATTCTCTTGGTCTTTGAGCACAGACAAAATGACCGTGGCAGCTCCAGGAATTGTGTCCAGGAAGAAAGGGTGATGGCTGAAGAACACATGAGCCGCCTGTGGTACTTCCTTTTTCTTTTTTTTTTTTAAATTGTACTATAATTTATGTGTAGGAAAATGAAATGAACTATCTTCAACATACCAATCCATGATGGTTGACAACTGTATAAATCAACATATAGAATATTTCTGTCACCCTTGGAAATTCCCTTGTGTTTCTTTTCAGTCAGTTACCTCACCTACCCAGGGCCACTGTACTTCTGATTTCTATCAGTAAAGCTTAGTTTTGCCTTCTTGAATTTCATAAAAATGAAACCACACAACATATACACTTGTCTGCAATTTTTCACTCAACATAATGCTTTTGAGATTCTCTTATGTTACATATATCAAGAGATTGGACTTTTTATTGCTAAGTAGTATTTCATTGCCTGTACCATTTTAGTCAGGATACCAAAAACTTTCCAAGATACTTGCCTAGTAAATGTCTACTTGCATCTCATGGGGCAATCTGGTTACATGGCCAGTCTTTGTTGCAAGGGAGGCTAGGAAAGTATTTGTCTTTCTAGCTTCTATCATGGGAGGTTATAAAAAAGGATCAAAATGGGAATGGCTTTTGAGTACCCAAACAACAACACCTGCTAAAATGAATTTCATAGTTTTAAATTTTATGATGAAACTTAGGTTTCTTTTTTTTTTTTAACTTTATTTTTAGAAAGAGAGATGCAGAGGGAGAGAGCATGGGTTGAGTGACTGCACAAGCAGGGAGAATGGGAGAGGGGAGAGGAAGAGAGAGAGAATCTGAAGCAGGCTCCACATTCAGCAAGGAGCCTGACACAGAGCTCGATCCCATGACTGTGAGATCATGACCTGAGCTGAAATCAGGAGTCAGACACTCAACTGACTGAGCCACCCAGGCGCCCTAGGTTTCATTCTTTTTATTGAAAAGTGTTGGTTATCTTATTTATCATATTTGTATGTTACTACTTGAGATGCACAAAAATTCCAAGGTAAATATAAGCTTTAATTAGAAAGAAACCAGTGAAAAAAAATTTAATAAGAATTGTGAAGCTGTTTGCTTCATAATTAAAAAACTTTTCTTAAATTACAATATATAAATTGTTTAAAAAATAAAAATAAAATTATGAACTGTGTAATTGGACTACTAAAAAATGATATTGTCCAAAACTGCACTGTCCAATATAATAGTCACTAGCTGCATGTGGCTGTTTAAATTAAAAAGAAATAAAATAAAAATTCAGTCCATTAGTTGCACTAGCGTCATTTGAAGTATGCTATAACTACATGTGGCTAATGGCTACCATATTAGTGCAGATATAGGATATTTCTTCAGTCATCATGGAAAGTTTTACAGAACAGCACTGCTCATAAAAGAGGGGCAAGATAACGAATAATAATGATTTTCCATCATTGGAATAGAATCTTAATTGATTTGGAGAAATATCATAGAGCGGTGGCTAGATTATCTTCCCGTATTAGAGTTATATCATATATACATTTTGCCAAATATAAATTCTACAGCAAAAGCTACAGTTAAAATGGTAAAAAAAAAAAAAAAAGAAAGAAAGAAAGAAAAAGAAAAGATGGTAATTTCATATCTGTGTTGTAATGTATTTGGCATTATTTATATAATAGAATGTGTCTCAGTCTGTTTGGGTTTTGCTAATAGAATACCATAAACTAGGTGGTTTACAAGTAAGAGAAATTTTTTGCTGTTCTGGAGGCTTGAAGTCTGAGATCAGGGTGCCAGGGTGATGGAGTTCTGGGGAGAACTCTCTTCTGGGTTGCAGACTGCCAACTTCTCGTTGTATCCTCACATGGCAGGCAACAAGGAGGGGACTCTCTGGGATCTCTTTTATAAGGACACTAATCCTATTCATGAGGGCTCTGCTGTTAAGACCTAATCACCTATAAAAAGTCCTACCTTCTAATATCATAACAACACTGGTAAAATTTCTACATATGGATTTGGACGGGGACACAAACATTCAGTATACAGCACTAGCCTGTCCTCAGACCACCTGCGTCACTGTCACAATGGATTGCCTGCTAAATGTGCAGGTTCTGAGGTCCCTTAGGTCTGACTCAGGCCTTCTGACCTAGAAATTTACACTGCTGAAAAATACTCAATGCTATTCATATGCATATTAACGTTTGAAAACCACTGTAGTAGAAACTATGAAATCAAGAAATCAGCAAATGTGGACGTCGAAAGAAAGCCAGAATGGCAAAATTAAAAAAAATAATAATAAAAAAAGAAAGCCAGAATAGCAATACTTAGACAAACTAGATTTTAAATCAAAGATTGTGACAAGAGATGAAGAAAGACACTATATCATAATAAAGTGGACTATCCAACAAGAAGAACTGACAATTATAAATATCCTCAATATGGAAGCACCCAAATATATAAAACAATTAATAACAAACATAAAGGACATTGATAGTAATACAATAATGGTAGGGGACTTTAACTGCCTACTTACATCAATGCACAGATCATCTAAGCAGAAAATCAATAAGGAAACAATGGTTTTGAATTACACACTAGGCAAGAAATCAGCAAATGTAATCTGGACATTAACAAAATATTTTTAAAAAAATTTTAAGCTACTATAGAAATGTTTAAAGCTTGAGGTTAAAATCACTCTTGTAAAGGAAAATCAGCAAACTTTATAATTCTAAATCAATTATATCTGTAGACTTTGAAGTTTTATAATTTAAATCAGTAACTTAGGATATTTTCTTTCAAAAAGTAGTACTGTCATATCTAAGTTTATCAATATAGATGTTAGATTCAAGTTCTTCTAATATATTAAGTCTTTTAAACCTTTAGGTAGTTTTTAGTATATGATTGCCAGAGAGTTCCAAGTGGTATTCTAGTCATTAGATTAGAAAAAGGAGTTTGTGGGCCACCTGGCTGGCTCAGTTGGTGGAGCTTACAACTCTCAATTTCAGGGTTGTGAATTCGAGGCCCATCTTGGGTGTAGAGATTACTTAAAAATAAAATCTTTTAAAATAAGAAAAGAAAAAAAGAAAAAGAATTTTGTGATGATTTTTGGCTGGTAACTTATTCCAAGAGACTCTCTAGTAAGGTTTTATAGACTACACACACACACACGCACGCACACAGAGGAGTATATAAACACATTCAGAATTATCTTCCATACCTTCACAAAGGTGAATTCTATTCTTGGTTTCTTGGATGAATGATGAAGGACTAGAAATTAATGTGAAAATACATAGTGAAAATATATATTAGTTCTGGAGATACAGAAAAAGTTTAAATATTTTATATTATTTTGTTCATATTTTAAATGGCATACTGTTTAATAGGCTCCTTAAAAATGGAAAGAAAAGTTATACTCAGATCACCTTTGGCAATGGAATTTTAGTACAAGGATATACTGAGATATAAGGTAGCCCAGGACATTATTTCTGAGTCATAGAGTTACTCTGGGAACTTCCACGATTGGGAAGTATGGCGTGGCAGGTCTCACGGAAAATTGGAATCATGCCTATATTCTCTTAGTTCACAAGGCATTTTTACTTTACAGAGGGAGAGAATGTGATTAAGTCCATATACCACCATTCAAAATGGAATGCTAAAATTGGTTAGAATTTTAATGCCACACCAGCATACAGGAGGTCAGCCTCCTTTGTGTTCAGTCTTTACAGAGATTCAAACATTTGTTGCCCAGGATGAATAGGCTGGTTTCACTAAAATCTAACACAAGTCATAGCTACTAAGAGCAGTTTGCTTAAGGAGGGCATCATAAATATAGTGAGTAGTCAGCATTTCACAGATTCTTGGCTGAAACAGAAGACACATTGAAATATTATTTAAAATTTTCTTTCATATTTAAACTAAATGTGTCTTGACTCTAAAAACTACATGGAGCCTTGATACACCTCTTTTGAAAACTTATGTAGTTTATATCTATTGCTTGGAAGTATTAAAATCCTTGAAGATCTGAAATTAGTATGTATTCTATTCAGTAAACAATTGCCATGCCTTGGACTACTTGTTTATAATTCCATTGTGATGATAGTACCGCCTTGGATTTTTCATCAGGGGTTCATTAAGCCACTTTATTGTATTTATTTATTTATTTATTTATTTTTTAAGTAGTTTATTGTCAAGTTGGTTTCCATATAACACCCAGTGCTCATNCCCTCCCTCTCCCCCACTATTTTCCCCCTTCTTCTCCCCCATGGTCCTCCGTTAAGTTCCTCCTAATCCTCCTATACATCATTACGCCACTTTAAACAAGTACTAATTTCATTAAGTCATGAATAATCTTTTGAAACTTAAATATTAACTAAAAATGTCCTAAGTTTTATTTAGTGCATTCTGTAAGTATGTGCTAATTTTGTTTGGAGAAGTGGTTTAGCAAAATGGAGTAACACTTAGATCAGAGATCTGGGACTAGGACATGGTAGGACTTTTCCTACCCAACCATGGAAAGTTGGGCAAGTTGTTTAACCTCCTAGGCCTTTGTTTCTTCTTCTATAAAATGTGGAGGATACATCACTATTCTTCCTATATTCTTTATTATATAAACTTCATCTCTTAAAATAATGGTAAAAATATGGTAAATAATGGTAAAAATAACCATTTTTTGGTTTTAGCATTTAAGGTCTCATTTTCTTCAGTTTAAAATTTTTTTAATGTTTATTTATTTTTGAGAGACAGAGAGAGAGAGAGAGAGATCAGAGCATGAACAGGGGAGGAGCAGAGAGAGAGAGAGAGAGGGAGACACAGAATCTGAAACAGGCTCCAGGCTCAGAGCTGTCAGCACAGAGCCTGATGAGGGCAGGGTTTGAACTCACAAACAGCAATCACTGTCATGACCTGAGCTGAAGTCAGACGCTTAACCGCTTAACTGACTGAGCCAACCAGGGGCCTCTCCTTTTTCTTCAGTTTAACCTTAATGACAAAGGGCCCTAGTCACATTTGCAAAATAAACTAAATTGTCTGTCCTGTAAATATTTGTCTGACGAAGGCTGTGACATGTGTATGGATTTTTGGCGTTGCAAGAAATGTGATTCCGCAGTCAGTGCACGCGGAGCCCCATGAGCACCTGTCCAACTAGAATGAGGAGTTGGCAAGAGAGAGGACTTGGAGTTATGAGGCACAGTAAAATGGGGGCAAGTTATGGAAATGATGGATTTGAATGATGGATTTAGGAGCTTAAAGTTCATCTTACATGGAGTAAGGAGTCATCTTTTAAAAAAAATTTTTTTTGTTAATGTTTATTTATTTTTGAGAGAGAGAGATAGAGCGTGAGCAGGGGAGGGGCAGAGAGAGAGGGAGACACATAATCCGAAGCAGGCTCCAGGCTCTGAACTGCCAGCACAGAGCCTGGCACAGGCTCGAACGCATGAACCGTGAGATCATGACTTGAGCTGAAGTCTGACATTCAACTGACTGGGCCACCCAGGTGCCCCAGGGAGTCATCTCATAATGGAGTGAAAGCTGTATCTTAGAAAGCTAATCTTACAGTTATGGTGACTAATATGTAGTGGGGAGGAATGAAGCTGATATACCAGTTTAGAATATTCTGAAGTTTTCAAAGTGTGCGATAATGAGGGTCTAATCTACCATGTTGACAGTGGAAAAGGAAAAGTTGAGAAGGAGTTAAAATCTGGGAAAGAATGCACAACAGGACATGTTCCTGATAGGATGTTTGAGGTAGAAAGGAATACAAGAGGTCTCCAGAATTTTAAGTTGAGGAAACTGGAAGAAGGTCATTAACTAAAATAGAGAAGTTGGAAATGTTGCTATGGGAGGGAAGATCTTGAGCATTATTATAGGCAATTTGAAGGGTAAATGATGGTGAGAAAGGTTTAGCGTAAATGGTAGCTGCTAATGTCTTCTAATTAAGGAAGAAGCAAAGCTGTGAAGATTGACAAAATGGTGAAACAACAGAATAGATAACTGCTCTTTGATTTAGCAGAAAAATATAGATGAAAGTTTTATTTGAATAATTTTGGTCCAGGTTATAATAAGATAAGAGTTTTTTGTCATATGATCTTGTATCTACATAGAAGACCCGTCTCCTGAACTCCAGACTCAGAGATCTAATTGATGTCTATGTGACATCAATTCTTGGGCACCTAAAATGTGTGTACAATTTATATCCAAAACTGAACTCTTGGTCTCCTCCAAATTTGCTTTTCCCCATCTCAGTTACTGGCAATTCCATCATTTGACCAGGCCAAAAACATTAGAGTCAGCCCTGACTCCTTCCTGTCTCAAACTTCACATTCAACATATGGCTCCTATGGCACTGTTAGTTGCATGTTCAAGATATATCCAGATTCTTATTCACCAGCACTATTATGGTCCAAACTCCCATTATCTCTTGTCTGGATTATTGCAATAGCATTCAAACTGATCCCCCACAAGCCATCTTCACAACAACCGGATGTACTTTAGCAACATGTGCCAGATCATGTCACTCTTCTGCTCAGCATTCTCCAATGGCTCCCTGTCTCACTAAGGGTAAAAGCCAAAGTCCTTCTAAGGACTTCAGAACTCTATAGTATCTGGCCTCCTGTTACTTCTCTGACCTCATCTCCTACTATTCTTTTGGCTTACTCTACTCTAGCCACCCTTATTTCCTGCTTTTTCTTTAATATGACAGCCATGTTCTAGCTTCAGGGCCTTTACACTTAACTATATGCTTGCTTATCCCCATGGCTCATTCTCTCATCTCTTTCAAATCTTTGCTCAGATATCTTCTCACGGAATGGATGAATGAATGAATTGAATAGGTGCATCAGGAGGCATCAGAGCACTAATGCCACATGCTCTTCAAAAAGAAGTCAACACGTAATTTACCCTTCAACATTTATTGAACACCTGTTATATATAAAATAGATGTGTATGATTGGCCGGTCTTAGTGAAGGGAAACGTTGAACTAATCTTGTTGCTTTAGAAAGTTCTTGAATATTTTTAGCACATACTGAAGCAAAGAGCTGACTTCCGTAGTCATTGAGAAAGTATCTATTAACAAGCAAATATCTTGTCAGATAACCTAGGGCTTCCGCATTCTAGGCAATGGGGATCTACAAACAATCCTTCAATCCAGGCAGCAATTAAATCACTGCACAATTAGAACACCTGGTTCCCAGTCTGACTCTTAGCTTGGTGGTTGACTAAATTACTTCTCCTATTGGCTTAGTTCTTTTATTCCTATGATAAAATGACTAATCTCATCTGTTGCCTAATTCAGGTAAAGGCACCAGGTAGGTATATACTTGGGTATTCCAACTGGCACAAATATGTATGCATTATGGAGTTTGAGAATAAAAGTCTTTTTTAAATCTAAGAATTTCTAAATCAGAGCTATTTAAAACTCGTATTCAGGTTATAGTAGACTTTATATCTTTAATGTTTTCATTTTTTAAAATATTTTTATTTATTTCTGAGAGAGAGACAGCGTGAGTAAGGGAGGGTGAGAGAGAGAGGGAGACACAAAATCTGAAACAGGCTCCAGGCTCTGAGCTAGCTGTCAGCACAGAGCCCAACGCGGGGCTCGAACCCACAAACCGTGAGATCATGACCTGAGCTGAAGTCAGACGCTTAACCGACTGAGCCACCCAGGCACCCCATAATGTTTTCATTTTTAATCCTATTTTCACTAGCACCACTTCTATGGTTGAATTCATAGCTTATTTTATTTTATTATTATTTTTTTAATGTTTATTTTTGAGAGAGAGAGAGTGCGAGCAGGGGAGAGGCAGAGAGAGAGACAGACAGAATCCAAAGCAGGTTCCAGGCTGTGAGCTGTCAGCACACAGCCTGATGTGGGGGGTTGAACCCACAAGCCATGAGATCATGACCTGAGCTGAAGTCAGATGCTTAACCAACCGAGCCACCCAGGTGCCCCCCATAGCTTATTTTAGTTCACACCTGCTGGTTTTTGAGTCCACCTTAGCTCAAACTAGGAAGAAACATGATCAGCCTGAGTTATCAACCTGAGATATTAAGCTGTGTAGCTCACCTCAGAAATGTATTTGAGGTTAAGAGAGTAAGTATTGAGGTAAGAGATGAAAATTATAAAAATGGCTCAGTTCAATCTAACAAGTATTTATTAAGTGCAAAACACTGTGCTAGTCATTTTAGTAATACCAAGATGAGCAAAATAGTCTTCGCCATCAAGGAATCAAGTCTATGAGGTGAACTAAGAAGTGGTGCATAAAGTATTCAAATATCATGTAGAGTTCATATAGGAAATACAAAGAGAGGAAAAAACTACTTTTAATTAAGACATTTTAATATGCCAGAGGCAGTCACAGATACTGACTCACATATATTAACAACCCTTCCAAAACTTCCAGGTAAGTTGAGGGAGAATCAGTAACTTGTTCAAGGTCATTCAAGCTAGAAAGTGTATACTGGCTTTTGTCCCCAACCCAGGTTCCAAAGCCGAGGCTCCTTTCAGGACATCATTACTAAGAGGGAAATCCAAAGAGGACTGGAAGGAGAATAAGCTATAGCTGGATACTTCTAACTGTGGTGGAGGGAACAAAGAGATCGGGAAAGCCATTTGGGGCGGCGTGTGAGGTGGGCCTTGAAGGATAAACCGGAGATGGGGCGGGCCGGTGTGGGGAAGAGGGAGGGACTTTCAGCTAAAGAAGTAATGAGAGCTGCTGGCTGATGTCCCAGTTCTCCGACTGGAGGAGTCGATCTAGGCTGAAAAAATAACGTCCGGTGGGTCTTTTCCTTTGGGGCTTTTCATCGGTCACCGACTTCACCGTTAGGCATATATTATTTTTATAACCTGAAAAATCTCCGTGTTTTAAAAAAGCGACCACTGAGTCCTTTGCACAGTGGGTGGAGATCCCGCCAGCGCCCCAGGCACACCCCCTCTCTGCCAGCTCCTCAGTCAGGCTGCCACATGGGGAAGGTTTGTCCCCGGAGAAGGGCGCTCACCCCTGCGGGGGTTTTAT
>NW_027532040.1:1668645-1744217 GCF_008692635.1 Crocuta crocuta | reverse complement strand
TGTGTGTTTACGTGGAGACGAAGATGGCGGCGGCGGCGACGGCGTTGCTCGTGCGGCTGAGCACGGTCAGCCAGTGAGCGCGTAGACTGCCTCCGCTTTGGGCGGGGGGAGCGCCTGGCCCGGCCCTGCTCCCTGGGCGGTGGAGCTCGCGGTCCCACCTCTGCTGGAATCGACCTTTCCTTTTTACCCTCGACCCTCCCTGTGTTCCCCCAGCCTTCTCTGCAGAGGCCATGGAGGACGAAGAGAGGCAGAAGAAACTGGAAGCCGGCAAAGCGAAGGTAAGAGAGCCGGGGGCTGCTGGGCCCGTGGTGGGAGGCGGTGGCTGGAAAGGGGTGGGAAGGGCCTGGGAAGCGGAGATCGCAGTCCCGCTTCGCTGCCCGGGAGGAAGGTGCTGCAGGACCTGAATTTTCCCTTTGCCCTTTTCTCTCTGGTTTNGTATTAACTACCTAGCAGAGGATACTTCCGTGATGATTGGGTGGTGTGGCTTTTTTGTTACTGTCCAAATTAAGTCCCCTCCTTCACTGTATTGCTGTAAGCTGATATTTATTGCTTCTAAATCTCCAGCTTTTCAGTTTTAGGGAGTTCCCTGGGTAGTGCAGGCATTGTGCTTTTCAGGGTGGGGATTTAGAGCTTTTCTTTATTTGGTGGGGGATTTGTACGCTGATCATCAGCTTAGCTTTCTTTGGTGGCACGCTGGCACTCTTAGATATGTGATTGGCCTGTGACAGCTGCCTTAGCAGTGGCTTGAGTGTGCCCCAAGTGCCAGCTGTGAAGTTCGCGTTAGGGGTTTTTAGAAGCGTAGCTTTGTATATTTGTGTTTGGAGGTCTTTGTCATGGCCTGCGCTTTTGTATTGTGTGGAATGTTAATGCAGTCTGTGGATGGGAACTGCGGGGGACGAAAAGGTTCCATATTCTAAGCAACACCTATAGGGTTCCTACTTTAAGTAATTGAATTGTCATATATGTCTCTGTGAGTCCTTATTTTATGTCTGTGTGAAAGAAAGAAACCTGTAAAACAAGACTATGCACAGGTGTTATTTACTGGGCTTCGTGAAAAATGTAATATAGACAAGATATAAATCAAATGGCATATTTCTTTTAAAAATTACATATTCGAGTATATCTTCTACCTGGCCTCAAAGGCCCCCTTTCTCCTATGACGACGTTAGCTTTTATAGATTATACTCTATCTTATTAGAGATAATTGTTAGCATTCATACTTGGACCACAATTAAATGATAGTAGAGTTGACTGTTTTTTTCTTTTCTCCTGTCCTTGTCTCCGTAAAAATAAAACAAAGGAAAGGGGATCCATGATTTCAGTAATCACTGAAGGGCCATTACCACAGAGATGCCATTGTGGATGCTCAACACAAGTTTCTTAAATGAATATGCATATAAAACTAGCTTCATATTTCTGAAATACAGTTGGCTTTTCCTTAAGTTTCTTCAGTCTAAGACCAAAGCTTAAGCGCTTTTATGTTACCAGGTAGGAGGGAAAGGGGAATGGTGACATCTTCAGAAGCCCAGAGTTGCTCACATTTCTTTAACCTGAGGGTCTGAGCAAGCTCTGAATCCGAGAAGGTGGAGGTAAAATGTGTGCTTCCTTTGAAAGCATTGATACTCTAATTAGACATTTTGTACTGCCTCCCCCCAGAAATATGTTTCTTAAAGATATATGTAAAGCAGGCTTACAAAACAGTGTTTATTTTGGACAACACATATAATAACAGATTCATTTAAATTGATGTGGAAAAAAATACTAGTTTGTTTTTGTCCTTCAAAACTCTGCCTGTAGGTTAAAAATCTTTTTCTTTTAATATTCACTTTTATTGTAGAAGATTGTCTTCTGGAGTTGAGCCCAATTTTTCTAGTCAGAAATCTGTCAGATTTATAAGGCAGGATATGTTTGTTGGAACATTAGCTGTATAATGTAGAAATACTGGAAACAAGGTTCAAAGAGAATATTAGCATAAATGATTTTTTCAGCCATATCATGTAACTTCAGTGGAATATTATATAGCCATTAAGATTATGAAGACTGATAGAATGTGAAATAGATTAAAAACAGCATCATTAAACTAGCGTATAACTTATTTTATTGTAGAAACTTGTGTACTTTTAGATTAGGACTTAAAAACTTTGTACTGTAAAGTCATTTAGCAAACCTATATTGAACTGGTTTATACCAAAGTTGGAAATTTAGAGGTGGTGACAGTCTCTCTTCTCCAGTTGCTTACAGTTTAGTGGGAGGGAGGGACAGTGAATAAGAAGTACAATGAAAGAGAAGGAACAGTAGAATTTCAGATGAATTTTTTTGTTTGTAAACGTGCATTAAATGTCGCTACCTTGTTTTTCAGACTACTTTACAAAAGGAGGCTCTCACTGATATTAATGCAGCCAGCAGGGGGCCTACTACATAGTAGGTTCTCAATTAAGATTAGCTTAATGAATGAATTAGCAAACTGACTACCAGTTGTTCATGGTAATACTTTACTAGCAAGTTATAATTTAATAACAGTAATCCATAATTCTCTTAACTGGAAATCGTTACTGCTGGCATCCGAAATCACTTAAAGTTATCATTCCCAAAACTTATTTAGAAACTTGGTTTTCTAAATGGCTTGTTTATTCATTGGACTTAAATATTGTATTTGGTAATCTAGTTTTATCAATCACAACTTCTAAATTTTTTTCTTAGTGTTTGGCAAGCTGTTCATTGAAAAATTTCCTTTTTGTACCTAGACTTTATAAATGATTATTTTTATGACTTGAATGCAGTATAGTATGCTTTGTAAAATATTTTATAGTAACTAACATCGGCAATGGTGGAATAAATTCTGGTAAATGTAGCCATTAAAATAATACTATTAAGACTTTTTGAGTTGGGAAAATGTCCACAAATAATGTGAGGTTAATAAAAATGTTACTATAAAAGTATATGCACATATGTATATGTGAAGACACCTGGAAAAAAATGCAGTGATAAAAATGACGGTTATCTCTTTTGTTGGGGTTTATTGGCAATTTTGTTTTCTTTACACTTTAGTATTTTCCAGATTACAATATATTTCAAGATCAGTAAAACATGTTTAAATGCCATTTTTAGATAACAAAACCTTATCAAATACAGTATGAGGAAGAACTTGTTATATTGTATGGTTATTATAGAGAATTTAAAAAAAATGAGATACAGAATAAGTTTCCTAAGGGCCCTCCTACTTTGGTGGAGTCCTGCAACTTTAGTTCTTACTGTTGCTTATATTACATATTTGGGAGCCTACAGTATCAGACCTGCACAGACTGCCTTTGTATTTCGTAGTTCTTTTTTCCTTGCTGTCTATTCTCATTGCCATGGTCACGCTCCTCTTGCCTTGCTCCATCTGATCTGCCTCTTCCCCTAATTTGCTTTTTAGATTTGCTGTGACTAGACAACCCAGTGAGTTTGATAGAATGGTTTATAAAAATCAAAATTGATGGAGCCCAGTGAGTGGGCTTTATGACAGTTCAGTTTTTCTACTACTTGTTGATTTTTTTGATTACTGTTGAGTCCTCAGCTACTTCCTCTGTATTAATGTAGCAAGAAGCCTGACCCATGGAGATGTGAGACATTACTGTATTATTAAGTAACTATTTTCCCAGCTGGACTAACCGCATTAACAGAGTGCTAACGGGGATGGCACTACATAGGCTGTCCTTGTGTTAACCTACTTTAAGTGACTTCATTTTTTTCCAAGTGAAATTATTTACACTGTTAATATAAAGAAAGTATTGTAGGGGTGCCTGGGTGCCTCAGTCAGTTAAGCGTCTGACTTCGGCTCAGGTTATGATCTCATGGTTTATGAGCTCGAGCCCCACGTTGGGATCTGCGCTGACAGCTCAGAGCTTGGTGCCTACTTCGGTTTCTGTGGGTGTTTCTCACTCTGCCCCTCCTCTGCTTGTACCCTGTCTCTTCTGTCTCTCAAAAATAAACAAACAAAAATTTTTTTAAATGTATTGTAATATTAGTGAACAAAATTAGAGGACGATTGTGTATTTAATATTATTAGTGTTAATACTCCTGTAAATTCACATTGGGTATACTTGTGAATATAGCAGAATTCAGTAAAACCAAAGTTTTGCTATTCAGCATTGTATATAATTATCATTATTTGGTGAATAATTATTATTACTTTTTTTTTAATTTTTTTTTAAATGTTTTATTTGTTTCTAGGAGAGAGAGAGAGAGAGAGAGACAGCGTGAGCAGGGGAGGGTCAGAGAGAAAGGGAGTCACAGACTGAAACAGGCTCCAGGCTCTGAGCTGGCAGTCAGCACAGAGCCCGACGCGGGGCTCGAACCCACGAACCGCGAGATCATGACCTAAGCAAAAGTTGGACGCCCAACCGACTAAGCCACCCAGGCGCCCCGACTTTTTTAAAATGTTTGTTTATATTTGAGAAAGAGAGATCTAGTTCAAGTGGGGGACAGAGACCCAGAATCGGAAGCAGGCTCCAGACTCCCGGCTGTCAGCATGGAGCCTGACGCGGGGCTTGAGCTCAGGAACCGTGAGATCATGAGCTAAGTTGAAATTGGACCCTTAATTGACTAAGCCACCTAGGCACCCTGATTTGGTGAAAAATTATTAAAATTTTTCCCTCTTGCACTCAGTAGTAATTTTGATTTTTATTTGTCTAATGAGCATTTTGGAAAGTAGTGCCAATTGTATGCAAAAAGGACAGTGTTCTCTGCAAGCTGTATATTAAGTTATTGAAAACTGGACTTTTTAATTTCTATTTCCACGCTGATAATAAAATTACTTGTGGCATAAAATTGTTCTCTGCATATTTCAGATACTCTGCTCCACTACTAAGAAAGTTGCTCTTCATACTTGTATCTTTGAAACTTTCTTGCCTTTCTTTTTCTTTTTCTTTTTTTTTTTTTTTTTTTTTTTTTTTTTTTTTTTGAAAGTAACCTCTACACCCAACATGGGGCTTGAACTCATGTCATGAGTAAGCCAGCCAGGCACCCCAAAACTTTCTAGTTTTTTATTATATGTGGCACAGTTTACTTCACTCTTAAAGTGGGTACAGCAGTTTGATAGCTTCATCATTTTTTTTTTAAATCATCATTTATTGCAACAGTTGTGCATTGTCTTGTTACTTAAAAGCTAATTCATGATGGTCAGCCTTTGTTGAAAAGCAAAATAGCATTTTTAGGTTATGTGCCTTAAGAGGGATAATATGAAGGAAAGAATGGGTAGAATAAGCTTCTTAAAATGTATATTGAAGAAAGGTTTCTAAGGCAAATCCAAGAAATGTCAGGAATCAGATGAAAGATCCAATGATCTTGCTAAAACAAGGAGGTTCCTGGTGTCCTGTCAGTGAAACTGAAAGTTGAATTGAGCACATAGAAGAGAGGAAGTGAAAAAGGTAGGATATACCCAAGTGATTAGAATATGACAAGATTGGGCAGAAATCATTTTTACTAAACAAAGACACTTTTTATTTTAATGTATAAAGGTTGTATGAAGAGCTACACTATGTCTGCAAAATATCTATTATAGACCTACTGATAATTGAAATATAAACAAATTTCTAACATAGAAAAAGTTCTCTTAGAAAATTATTAAACGTTTAATGATAAGGAACATTATTTATATTTCTTTAAGATTCCACAAAAATTGAAATTCGTCATTTCATTGGTTAGCATCTTTTTAAAAACTTTAATTTGGAAAAGCTTCAGAATTTTAAAAAGTTTATTTATAGAGGCTGTTTTGCATCTGGGGTATTTATGTGTGAGAATCTATACTACTACTATTTGGCATACTAGAAAAGGCACTAGGACTTTAGAGACATTTATTTGCTATTTGTTCAGCTGACATTTTTGAACGCCTACAGTTGCAACTATGGACATTTACTTAGCAAGCATTTGTTTAAATTATCACAAATTCTGTACTTTATGGTCTTTGGGAATAATCCTGTTGCAGGACATGAATCTCAACAGGTGTTTTGAAGAATAAATGAGATAGTGATTGAGAACTTTTTCTTCTTCTGCTAGATACAAAGAAGCTGTGATTTTTTTTTTATATTTGAGATGAAATTCACATAACAAAAATTAAGCATCCTAAAACAAATATTCAGTGACATTTAGTATATACAGTTTGCAACCACCAATTCCATCTAGTTCCAAAACATTTTTATCATTCCAGAATAAAACCTTGTACCCATTAAACAGAAACTCTTCATTCCCTCCTTTTACCAGTCCTCAGCAACTTGGTAGTTGCTTTCTGTTTCTTGGTAGATGCTTTCTGCCATCTGCTTTCTGTTTCTGTGTGTGTACTTATTCCAGATATTTCATATATATGGACTCCTATAATGTTTGACCCTTACTGATTGGCTTTTTTCACTTGGTATAATATTTTCAAGGGCTCATCCATGTTGTGGTATGCATCAGTACCTCATTCTCCTTTATGGCTGAATAATATTCCATTTTATGTAGCATTTACTCCGTTTTGTTTATTCATCCATTGATGGGCATTTGAGTTGTTGCCACCATTTGACTTATGAATAGCACTGCAATGAGCATTCATGTATAAGTATTTGAGTACCTATTTTCATTTCACTTGAGTATATACATAGGAGTAGAATTACTGGATCATAAGTTAATTCTGTGTTTTAAGGAATTGCCAAAGTGATTTTCCAAGGCAACTGTACCATTTTACATGTCCACCAGCAGGGTTCTAATTTCTCCATATACTCACCAACACTTGTTTTCTGTTTTGTTTTTTTAAATGTTTATACTGAGGGAGAGAGAACATCAGTGGGGGAGAGGCAGAGAGAGAATTCCAAGCAGGCTCCCCACTGTTAGCACAGAGCCTGATGTGAGGCTCTATCTCTGGAACTGTGAGATCATTACCTGAGCTGAAACAAAGAGTCCCTTAACCGACTAAGCCACCCAGGCATCCCTGTTTTCTGTCTTTTTAATTATATCCATTCTAGTGGGTGGGAAGTGGTATCTCATTTGTTTTGATTTGTGATTTCCTTCCTAGTGTTTGAGGATATTGAGCATCTTTTCGTGTACTTTTTGGCCATTTGTCTATCTTCTTTGGAGAAATGTGTCTTCTAAAGTCCTTTGCTTTTTTTTTTTTTGAGTTGTTGCCAATTGTTATATAATATTATTATTATACTTGTATTTATATGTATAATTTTTTTCTACATATAGAGAGAGTGAGAATACATGCGCTTGGGCAGACAGAGAGAGACATACATTTCAGTAGGATCATCTTTCACTTTTTTCTTTTAAGTTTATTTATTTTGAGAGAGAGACAAAGTATGAGTAGGGGAGGGTCGGAGAGAGACACAGAGATGGAGAATCCCAAGCAAGCTCCATACTATCCTCTTGGAACTCGATGTGGGGCTTGAACTCATGAACCTGAGATCATGACCTGAGCCAAAGTTGTATGCTTAACCGACTGGAGACCTAGGTGACCCTGTCATGCTTTTTTTAAAAACCCTCTGGGTTCCCCCAAAATTTAAACTGTTGCTTCCTTTGAATAATAGGTTCTTGGTGAATTGATGAGAGAATGATGCTAAAGTTTGATTTCTGTGTGGGCCAGTGAGTCATTCCATTCCATGGCCAGCTGTTTTACAAGTGCATGCAGTCAGTCCAAGGGGCACCTGTTGGGTTTTTGGCTTCATCATTACCAATCCGTTTTCACTATGGTAACAAAAACCCTAGTCTTGTTTAGTAACAAAAGGGCCTGTCATTTTCATATGTGAACACAATCGATCTGTAGTAATATTTCAGTAGTATAAGATATTTCCCTTTTACTATTAGTGTTTTTGTGGTAGTAGTCATCAAAATATACGTAGGGTACTTAATGATATCTTGTATGCTGCATAAAGTTTAGGTGGATTTGCACATGGATTTGATACTATTCATTGTTTCAGAAGTTTTCATATGTTATTTATTTCTTGCCTAGGTTATTTATATCTATAAATTCTTTTGTACCATGAAAAAGTCCTTTATCCTTTTTGTTCATGAACAGTATAGTGTTTAAGTTGCTATCAGTGTTATGATTGTTATTGTGTATACTGTTCATGTAGATTTTTATGTGGTCTAAATTTTTCTGTAAGTCTTTTTCCCCCCTTTTAAGGGATGATTTCTTAAAGCCCCCAAAGTTACTATTTTGACTAGTAAAAACTACGCTAAACTTTATAATTTAAAGTCCTAATCTGTAAAAATTTGAATTTGTAAATTCTGTTAATTGAATATGTTCTCTGGTTTACAGTTCTCTGAAAAACAGGATATAAAATCTAGAATCATTTTTCTTCTTCTTTTTTTTTTTTTTGATAGTGAACACACTGCAAAGTTCCTTGTTCAAAAAGAATCATTTATTATGGTCTTTGTGATGAAGCTGTATTTATTCCTCAGGAGTCTCACTTTTATTCAAGTTGATATTGCCTTATTGTTTCCCCAGGGAAGAAGATATAGTTAGGGATCACTTACAACTATAAATATTTGTTTTCCATATGTATCATCAAATTTAACATACGAAAGTATGTGAAGGAGGTGTAGAGGATTGCACTGGACATAGGGCAGTGGTCTCAGTTAATTAACACACCATTTATGGTCTGTTGACTGTGCATATGTATGTTGATTTCTTAAGTCAAATAGATGAGTATATGCTCTAAAGGACAAGGTATTAGAAAATGTGTAAAAACTGCATTAGCAAGTGTCTGCTGGAAGTTTATATACAAAATAATGTGTTTTGGCTAAAAGTTATAGAAACTATTTTCTATTCCTAGAAAACTTGAGAATATTGGAAATATTTTTAGGTAAAATGTTTTACATTTATCAAATTAATATTTAAATTTTAATTTGCATAAATTCCTTTTGTAATGAAAATATTTGTGTAAGCCTTTTTACTCAGTAACTTCCCTTTAACACGAGAGCTCTCACTTTTCCACTTCAACCAATAGGACTTTTTATAATTGAGCTTGAAAAGAAGAGAAGATAATTTGGGATATATATTTGTATACATATTTGTATATATGTATTTATTTTTTGTAGTTGAGAAGAGTATATATTAAACATTTTTCTTTTTTTTAATTTTTTTAACATTTATTTATTTTTTAATATCTGTGCTGCCAAAGCGAGCACAAACGTTTATTTATTTTTGAGAGAGAGAGAGAGAGAGCATGAGTGAGGGAGAGGCAGAGAGAGAGGGAGANAGACTGGAGACAGTGTGAGCGGGGGAGGGGCAGAGAGAGAGAGAGATTCTCAAGCAAGCTCACACTGTCAGAGGTTCGGCTCGAACCCATGTAACTGTGAGATCATGACATGATCCAAAGCCAAGAGTGACACTTAACCTACTGAGCCATCCAGACGCCCCAAGAAGAGTATATAATTTTAAAATTCAAAAGATAAGATCCAATATAAGTAATTTTAATAGGCCTCAGGGTTTTAATCCTAGGACAGAAGAGTCTATATACAGTCTTTTTTTCCTTTAGGATTTGAATTTAAACTTAAAAAAAAATTTGTTTTTGTTTATTTATTTTTGAGTGAGAGAGTAACCAGAGAAGGAGTAGAGAGAGAGGGAGAGAAAATCCCAGCAGACTTCATGCAATCAGCACAGAGCCTGACTTGGGGCTTGATCCCAAGAACTGTGAGATCGTGACTTGAGCTGAAATCAAGAGTTGGAGGCCTAACCGACTGAGCCACCCAGGCACCCCCAAATTTAAACTTTTTTAGTGTTCTGGAGTTCTTTTATATCTTATTTGCCATCATACTTCTGAGGCCTAGTAGATTATACCTATTCAGAATGCATCTCAGTTGAAAACTAAGATCCTTTGAAGTATCCTGTGATTATTTTCCTATATCCTGCAAACTCATAACCCAGTCCTGTTGGTTTTTTTTTTATTTTTATTCAAAATCTGTCTCGTACTTAGCCTTTTTCTTTCCATTATAATACCATTCAATCAGTACCCAGTAAAACCAGGCCCACTTTACCTCACCTTCTATTTCGTTTCCCTGGCACTCTTTTACCTTTCAGATCCAAATAGTCACCATATTTCTGTTGGTTTTACCTTCTGAATGTTTCTTGATTTATCCTCACTTCTGTTCCACATTATCTCTCACTTGGACAATGGGAAGGTTGACAGTGGAAGAAGGAATATAAATTCAGTAATAATATTAGCTACTAAATATTGAGTACTGTCTAATGCTAGTAGGCATTATGCTACGGATTTTATATTTATTACTTCATTTAATACTTAGAACTGTTTAAGAGCTGTGGATACTGTTGCTATCCCTATTTTATAGGTGGGAGAATTCGAGAGGTTAAGTCATTTGCACAAAGTCATAGTGGCAGAGCAAGGATTCAAACCCAGTCTGTGTGCCTCAAGACATTTTAAACATTTTTTTAAGTTTATGTATTTTATTTTTTTGAGAAAGAGAGAGCCGTGTTCCAAGGGGGAGGGACAGGGGGAGCAGCAGAGACGGGGAGAGAGAATCCCAAGCAGGCTCTGCGCAGTTAGCACAGAGCCTGATGTGGGCTTGATCTCACAAACCCATGAGATTATGACCTGAGCTGAAATTAGTAGTCAAATGCTTAACCCACTGAGCTACCCAGGTGCCCTGGTAATTATTTGTTGTGAAGGGTAAGGAAGATGCTGTCATCTGAATGTTTGTGTCCCCCTCCACCCCCAAATGTGTATGTTGAGATCCTAACCCCCATGGTGCTAGTCTTAGGAGGCAGGGCTTTTGGGAAGTGATTAGGTCATGAGGGCAGAGCTAAGAGGGCAGAGAGAATAGGAGAGTTTGAGTGAAATGGGTGTCTGAGATGGGCACCTGAGTGGCTCAGTCAATTAAGCCTCTGACTTGAGCTCAGGTTATGATCTTATGGTCTGTGAGTTCGAGCCCCACAAGAGGCTCTGTGCTGACAGCTCAGAGCCTGGAGCCTGCTTTGGATTCTGCGTCTCCCTCTCTTTCTGCCCTCCCCCACTCATGGTCTGCCTTTCAAAAATGAATAAACATTACAAAAAGAAATTTAAAAAAAAGAGTGTCTGAGATAGGAAATGTAAATATGTTTCTAGGGAAACAAATATTTGAGTAAGGTGAAGGTAAGTTGGATACGTTGAGTTGAGATGCCTGTTGGGCATCCTAGAGGAATGATCCAGTGTAAAATTGAGTATGTGTCTGCAGCTGAAGACATAAGCCCATGCTAGAGATAAATATTTGGTTTAAAGATACTCGCTGGCACTCTGGGAATGAGGAGTTCACTCAGGAAGATTAATGCAGACTGAGTTGAATCCTGTGGAAGCACCCATGTTTAAAAGGCAAGTGAAGAAGTATCTGCACAGGACACTGACACACAAACTGTTCACAAAGCTAGGAGTTGATGATGTCTGTGAAACGGAGAAGACGAGTTTCAAGTAAGGAAGAGTAACAGTCAAAAATGAGCAATCAAGTGTAATGGAGACTTGAAAAGTGACCTTTAGCTTTAGCAGCAATTGGTCAGAAAGGGAAATGTAGAATTCAGATTTGGAAATGAATGGAAATCAGGTGGTGTATGCTACCTAAATTTTCAAAATTTTTACTGTGAAAAGCAGTATAATTGTAGTGGTTATGAGCTTGGACTAGACCAGTCCATCTGGGATCAAATTATAGCTCTGCCATTTTTTAGCTTTGTGAATTTAGACAAGTTACTTAACCTCTCTGTGCCCTTGCTCCCCATCTGGAAAGTAAGGATAATAACAGTACCTGCCTTGGGCTTATTAAGAGAATTCAGCTTATGTATATAAAACACTTAGAATATTGCCAGATTATGAAAAGTGTTCAGGTGCTGCTTGAGTGGCTCAGTCGGTTGGGCGTCTGACTTCAGCTCAGGTCATGATCTCACAGTCTGTGAGTTCGAGCTCTGCATCGGGCTCTATGCTGACAGCTGGGAGCCTGGAGCCTGCTTTAGATTCTGTGTCTCCCTCTGTCTCTGCCCCTTCCCCTCTCATTCTCTGTCTCTCTGTCAAAGACATAAGAAAAAAAATTTTTTTAAGTGTTTGAGAAATATTAGCTATCATCCTCTTCATGCTGGAGCATGAAGGATCAAGTTATAGAACAGAATATTAGATTCAAGACAGGCTGGGATCATCTAATGAGAAGCCATAGGTGTTACTTAAAGTAGTATGGATATGTTCCCAAAAGTAGCAAAAAACTGTTCAAAAATGTGTATTTAGTATGTTTAGCTCTGAAGAGATTATTCCTTTCCAAAAATTCTATCCTCTAGTCAGTTAGGTATGTTGCCACCAGGTGGCAGTTCTGTTATTGTTACACAGATGAAGCAGTAAAACCATTATTTAGAAAAATATAAAATACTGACTTGATTAACATAGCTAAATGTAAATACCCTAATTCTAGTAGGGCTGTTTTATTTTCAAAAACCTGAGGTTATGTAAGTGAAGGAGAGAAAATAGAAGGTTATTTTATTTTCATTTATTTATTTTTTAATGTATATTTTTGAGAGACAGAGTGTGAGCAGGGGAGGGTCAGAGAGAGAGAGAGAGAGAGAGACACACACACACACACACACACAGAATCTGAGAGAGAGAGAGACANGACAGAGTGTGAGCAGGGGAGGGTCAGAGACTGAGAGAGAGAGAGAGACACACACACACACACACACACACACACAGAATCTGAAGCAGGCTCCAGGCTCCGAGCTGTCAGCACAGAGCCCGACGAGGGGCTCGAACCCACGAACCGTGAAATCATGACCTGAGCTAAAATTGGCCGCTTAGCCAACTGAGCCACCGAGGTGCCCTGAGTTATTTTAAAGATAGATTACAACGGAAGGTAAATAAAGTATAGTTGGGCTTCATGGGAAACTGAAAAGGCATTTGGAACCCGTGCTGTTCTCTACATCATCTCTTATCTTTCACAATATCTGATACTCCTCCTTTTGCAGGTCAGCTTCCTTTGCCTGTGCATTAGCTTACACGTGACCAGAAATTATAGGATGAGTCATCAAGTCTATTTAATGAGGTTTTTCACTGTATACACTTTAAAAAAAATTTTTTTTTTTATGTTTTATTTATTTCTAGGAGAGAGAGAGCGTGAGCAGGGGAGGGTCAGAGAGAGAGGGAGTCACAGACTGAAACAGGCTCCAGGCTCTGAGCTGGCAGTCAGCACAGAGCCCGACGTGGGGCTCGAACCCACGAACCGCGAGATCATGACCTAAGCGAAAGTCGGACGCTTAACGGACTAAGCCACCCAGGCGCCCCTCACTGTATACACTTTAAAAAAAGAAGGGGGAAAGAAAATTTATTTAAGGAGTGTAAGTGTATTTCTTCGTGGAACAAGTATCTAGCCTAGTAGTCCCAAACTTTGTTGCACAACAGAAGCACCTGGGAAGCTTCGAACAATTTTGACTCCTAGGTCACACTCCATCCTCAAATCAGAATATCTGAGGTGAGAGCCAGGACTCACTATTTTTTTTTAAAGATCCTCAATATGCAGCAAAGTTTCAGTTCCAGAAGCATAGCCACTTTCTGTGATTCTGCAACACTGAGTGATTCTACATCATGAGCTCTCATAAGCCAGTTCCTTTCCTTGGTGTGCAACTGAAGAAATAGGAGAACTGGCCGTGTCGGATACAGAGAAAAATAGTTCAGTCTGCAGCATGACTAGTAGGTTTATCATGTAAGTTGTACTTTATGGTTGATTTCAGGAATATTTATAGATTTTTATGATTATCATATCATACATTGATTTTAGACCTTCATATAAGATGCCTCTCCCCTCTGTTACCTTTCTGGACATCTTTCTTACCTCCTTGTTCTCTAATTCCAGAAGAATAGAGTAGACCTCCCTCTTTTCTCACCAAACTAGAGTGTGAGGAGAGGCAGGAGTGTCATGGATGGTAGGAGCTATGAGCACTGGCTAATTTCCTCAGAAGGAAGGTCTACAGTATACTTTTAAAATACCTAAATTAATTATATTTCACCTACAAAAGAATAATTATAAACTGTATAGATAAGATAAATGATTTTAAAAAACTACCTTTATATCTATCACCCAGCTTAAGATAGATGTACATTCAGATACGTTTGAAACTTCCCAGTCTAATCTCACCCCCTTCCCACCACAGTAATTACAAATCTGAATTTTATCATTGCCTTGCTTTTCTCTATCACTTATGTGTACATAAACAATCTATTCATTCTGTTTTTGAACTTAATGGTATCATGTTGCAAGCAGTCTTTGGTGATGTGCTTTATGTTCAGTGTTAACGTAGAGAGTGTTCTTTCCTATGTATAATACTCTATTCTAGGAATTTGCCTTAGTATCTGAGCATTTGGGTGTTTCTACTTTTTTTTTTTTTTTTAACCACTGTTGCTGCTGTGTTAACTTTTGCCCATCTTCTGATGCCCAACACTTGCCAAGGGCCTTGATGTGTGCAGAGATTGTGATCCCAAGATCTGTCAGTTCTTGGGGAGTAGTGACTGTGTTGGGGAATGTGGTAGGAAGAGGAACTGAAGCCAAAGACATTTATTATTATAAATGTTTTTTTTAATAACATTTTATTACGTATCTCAGTACATCACAGAAATGATCTCTGACAGATGTCCTTCGGAGTTGATCAACGCTGGATACCTGATGGGATGGGCCATTGAACCGACTAGATGTAGCAGTTCTTTTATTATTAAGTTGATAATTCTGTAAGAGGAAGATATATATATATCAGAATAGTAGTCTCTAACTTGTGACTTATAAATGAAACCTCAATGGGGCGCCTGGGTGGCTTAGTCGGTTAAGCATCCGACTTTCGCTTAGGTCATGATCTCACGGTTTGTGGGTTCGAGCCCCGCGTCGGGCTCTGTGCTGACTGCCAGCTCAGAGCCTGGAGCCTGTTTCAGAGTCTGTATCTCCCTCTCTCTCTGACCCTCCCCTGCTCATGCTGTCTCTCTCTCTCTCTCTCCTAGAAATAAATAAAAATATTAAAAAAAAAAATGAAACCTCAAGTGATAAACTGGCATGTATTTATGTTGCTGAGAGAAATAATATCTGTTACAGCATACCTTGATATAAGAATTCTCCTTTTTAAGAACCGTACATGTCTTTTTTTTCTTTTTTTTAAAGAGATTAAACTTTATAATATAGAGAGACTAAATAAGATTAGGGCAAAGAGCCATTCTTCTCACTGTTTATTGTTAATAACTGAGGTGACCATGAGAAGAAGCAAAGGTAGATGGAGAGTGAACAGGGAAGGTGTAATGACTCGTCAGTGTTGGCAGTCGTGCCTATGAGGTGTGGTCACAGCGTCTGGAGAGGCTGATGAAAATCAGCCAGTGACTTTCATGAAAGTTTAGTTTCATGGGACCTAGCCCAGGACAGCATATTCCTGGAGTTTTGCCTTCTTTATACTTTTTGGAATGAGATTTGTGGTGGGTGTGTAGCTGTATTATATCCTTTTTAAAAAAAGGTGCTATTAGGGGCGCCTGGGTGGCTCAGTCGATTAAGCATCCGACTCTTGGTTTTGGCACAGGTGAGTTGAGCCCCGCATTGGGCTCTGTGCTAATAGCACACAGCCTGCTTGGGGTTCTCTCTCCTTTGCCTCTGCCTTCCCCTGCTTGCATGCGCTGTCTCAAAATAAATAACTTTTTTTAAAAAGTGATATTAATTTAATCAGTGTATATTCTTTATAGATCTGTGGGAATGGGAGGCAAAGATCTTTCAAAGAAGAAAACAGTCACCCGTAGTGAGGAAAACAGTCCCGTGTAGTCGAACCCACAAGTAATCACTCTTACTTAGATGATTCTTTGTTTCTTTGTGTATTTTTAAACTTAACTTGAATCATACTCTTCATGCAGCTCTGGCTTGTTTTCCCCTGACTTTATGTTGAGAGCATTTTCTTACGTGAAAAATTTTTTGAAAACATTTTCCACATTTATGTAATTTACACTGTATGATTGTGCAGTAATGTAACCACGGATCAGATATATCATCTTTTTTTAATAATTTTATGTAAATAATCTCTGCACCCAGTGTGCAGCTCAAACTCATGACCCCATGATCAAGAGTCACATGCTCTTCCGACTGAGCCACTTGGGCACCCCATCTTTTTTTTTTTCTAATTTTTTCTTTTTTTTTTTTTTACTGTCTGAGAGAATGAGCCCAAGGCGGGGAAGGGGCAGAGAGAGGGAGTCAGAGGATCCCAAGCAGGCTCTGCACTGACAGCAGCAAGTGCAGTGAGGGGCTTGAACTCATACTGTGAAACCATGACCTGAGCCAAAATCAGATGCTCAAGAAACTGAGCCACCCAGGTATCCCCACCCCATCTTTTTTTTTTTTTTTTTTAGGGAACTATGCATATATTCTGAAGTTCTGGGTAATGATGTCTAAAATTATTGTTTAGGGGTGCCAGGGTGGCTCAGTTGGTTAAGCGGCTGACTTCGGCTCAGGTCATGATCTTGAGGTCTGTGGGTTCGAGCCCTGCATTGGGCTCTGTGCTGACAGCTCAGAGCCTGGAGCCTGCTTCGGATTCTGTGTCTCCCCTTCTCTTTCTGTTCTTCCCCCACTCAAGCTCTGTCTCTGTCTCAAATTAACGTTTAAAAAATTATTGTTTAGAGTGCCTTTTTTTTTTTTAAGTTTATTTATTTTGAGACAGAGCACGCATGAGTTAGAGAGGGGCAGAGAGGGGGTTGGGGGAAGAGAGTCTCCCAAGCAGGCTCCACACCGTCAGTGCAGAGCCCAATGTGGAGCTTGAACTCACAAACCATCGACCTGAGCGGAAATCAAGAGTTGGATACTTAACTGACTGAGCTGCCCAGGCAACCAGTGGTGCCTCTTTTTTAATCATTTTTTTATTCAACAAATATTTACTGAGACTCTTTGTGCACAGTCATTTAGGTGGCTCAGTCAGTTAAGTAGCCACCTCTTGGTTTCAGCTCAGGTTATGATTTCACGGTTCATGAGTTCAAGCCCCAGTTTGGGCTCTATGCTGACAGTATGGAGCCTGCTTGGAATTCTCTCTCTCACCCTCTCTCTCTGCCCCTCCTGCTCGCTTGCTCTCTCTCTCAAAAAATAAATAAGCTAAAAAAAGAAAAAAGAACCGATGTGCAGGCACCGTTCTAGACTTAAAGTATTATTAGAGTATTTGATTTTGATTAAAAATCCCTGCTCTCCTGGAACTTACCATCTAGTTACTTGTTCTGAAATAAGTTGATCACATAATTGGTAACATGAGCCTAAAACAGTATTTTGATAATTTTATGTGCTTAGAAGAGATTTGTTCTAAACACTATAGTCCTTATACTTTTTATTCCACATATATCATCTTTTTTCATTTGGGATCATTTAGTAATAGATACTATTTATTGCATTGTTTTTTCAGTTTGTTAAAAAACTTTTGTGATGTAAAATTCTATCTTTTCCTTCTTTGTAATTGAGAATAGGAGAGGAAAAAGGATAGGGAACAATTGAAAAACATTCTTCAAGAGAGCCCTTAAAACTAGACGAAATCCTAAAATATCCTTCTAATCTACCTCTTCATTTTACAGTTGAAGATAACGACGTTCTGCTGAGTGGCTTCTCCAGTGTTCCAAATCTAGCTTATTAGTCTCTCTTTAGACACAGTGGTCCAGTACTCTATTGTATATAATCCATATTTTTTTGAAACTTTTTTTGTCATTAGGGAAATGCATTTTAAAGTTGATTTCTGAGAGAGACAGGGTGAACTGGGGAGGGTCAGAGAGAGAGAAGACTCCACGCCATCAGCACAGCGCCCTATGTAAGGCTTGAACTCACAAAACCCATGAGATCATGACGTGCGCCGAAACCGAGTTGGATGCTTAACTGACTGAGCTACCCAGGCGCCCCTGAAACAGTACTTTCATTCAACAAATATTTGTGCCTACAATGTGCCATACAATGAAATGTGTTAAAATATGCAAAATTAAGGTGATTCCTTAGACTGCAGCATCTGTTTTCTTCTTAGACATGAAAGTGTTCCAAAACTAATTTTAAAAAATCTACATTGAATGAGAATATAAGATATAAATAAGACTAACGACTTACTAATGTAAAGTTCTGAGGTCTTTTCCATATCTGATATGTTGGGGGCTATTTGGCACTGTTATTTGCAAAATGTGCTTCAGAGCATCCTTAAAATGTTGCTTTTGTCTACTTTTCAGTTGCCCTACATACAAATTGTCTTTGGGTCAACTGTTGTAATCTTCTTTTTGTTTCCATAGTTAGGCCCCTGGGGTTTTGTTGTAATAGTTTCAGCATTCTTGTGCAACATTCATTAAGGAATATTAAAAAGGTTTAAAGGCAGCACTGACAAGTACCAATAGTCACCATAATTAGAATTAATTAGGATTTCTTAAATCTCCTACAGCAAAAACATAGAAAATGGTTCAACTTATAGCTGTTTTCGGAAACTGGAGAGACTAGATAACATTTTAAAAATATTTTATAATATTCTCTTTTTGGTGTGTATGTGTTGTTTTGGGTGTGTTTTGTCCCCAGTCTTGTCAAAAAAGTAATTTTTTCATTTGGTAATTTCATATATTCATGCCTTTAAATTTAGTGTTCTAGGATTTAAAGTATAATAACAAATGGGGGGGAGGAACTCAGAATGCATGGAATATAAATTGGTATAATGGAAAAACTACTGGATTTGGAGTCAGGTGTTCTTGTTTTCTTTTGCCTCTTAATCGATTATATTAGGCAAGTGATGCCTATTTGTCTTTAAATCTCAGCCTCCACATTCTTTTTTTCTAGTAGGATATTCTCTGACCTCTACATCTTCAACCATATTAAGTCTTTCTATCATAGCCTTTCTTTAGTACCTATACTTTCTCTTCAAAGTGCTTTTTATCTCTTGAAATGATATAATTTTATCTCTTGAAATGATAATGATATTTATCTATATTCTTCCTACCTGGATTACAATTCATAGGAGTGCTGTTTGTATGTTTGATTCATTACTACCTGCTCTGCCTTTAGCACAGTGGTGGATACATGATAGGCAGCCAATAAATATTTTTAAATAAATGAACTACTTAATACCTGTCATATGCTAAGTAATTTCCTTCACAGATTTAAAACTTGACAACCACATCTCTTATAGAAAGCCTTGAAAAAATCAGGGTATGAGAGGCTCCTGTACCATCTCTTTACAGATATGTTGGATTACTTTCATTCATGAAATTGTACACTAACTTTTATTTGTTTCTACCAACTTTGTGAAGTAATAGACTGGCCGCGGCTAAAAGTAGGCCTATATATTTTGATTCATGTCTAGCACAGTGCCTGGTACATTGTAAACACTCAATGAGTACTCAATAAACAAACCTTGCAATTAGTAGTTGTTTTTTGAACTGCCATTATAAAAACTTGGCATGTTTTTATACAGCATTTTTTCTTTTATTGAGAATGATTGCTTATAAATATTGAACTTGAATAAATTATCAGTCATTTTGTTTAGTCATTTATTCATGTTCTAGTTAAAGTAATATATTTGCTTGATATCTGAATCAGTTTTGAAAGACAAGTGTATGTGGACATAATATTTTTCCACTAAATCTTGCAACTATTTCGGTGCCTACATATGTTAACATTTTTATAATTGGCTTCCAAATGACAAACACAGATGGCTGTAGTCTGAATTTTCAGCATGTTTTAGAATAAATGTTTTCCCAGTAATTTAAAGTGTATCATTTCAATATCAGATGATTAGCTAATTGAGTAGAGTTTCTGATTTTTATTATCTGCTAGCTTGCCACTTTACAAATTTAAAATAAAAATAGCTTAGATCGCGATAAGAAATTAGGTTTATGATGTGATCTTACTCCCTCTCTCACATTTTTAATGTGAAGAGCAATTGTGAGCTTCATTTATTTTAAAAATCAAAGTATAATTAACATATAGTATATTAGTTTTAGGTTCAGCAATTCTGCACATTTCTCAGTGCTCATCAGGTTGGGTGTACTCTCAGTCGCCTGTCTCCCTTGCCGCCACCCCTCTACAGTTTCTTTTCTGTATTTAAGAGTCTGTCTCTTTCTGTTTTCTTATTTGTTTATATTTTTTAAAAGTTTATTTATTTTAAGAGAGAGAGTGTGTGTGTAGGGGGTGTTGGGGGGGGAGAGGGAAAGTGAGACAATTCCAAGAAGGTTCTGCGCTGTGAGTGCAGGGCGCAGTATGTAGCTCAAACTCATGAATTTGAAATTAAGAGTTGAACGCTTAGCCAAATGAGCCTCCCAGGTGCCCCTGTTTTGTTTTGTTTTGTTTTGTTTTAATTCCACATGAGTGAAATTATATGGTATTTGTCTTTCTCAGTCTGACTTATTTCACTTAATATAGTACCCAGAAGGTTCACCCACATTGTCTCAAATGGCACAATCTCTTTTCATGGCTGTCTAATATTCCATTGTATGTATGTGCCACATTTTCTTATCCGTTTGTCTATCAGTGGCCTCTTAGGTTGCTTCCATATCTTAGCTATTGTATATAATGCTGCAATAAACATGGGGATGTATATATCTTTTCAAATTAGTGTTTTTATTTTCTTTAGTAAATACCCAGTAGTGGAAGTACTGGATTGTATGATAGTTCTATTTTTAATCTTTTGAAGAACCTCCATACTGTTTTCCACAGTGGCTGCATCAGTATGCATTCTCAGCAGCAGCGAACAGAGTTTTCCATTTTCTCCACATCCTTGCCAGCACTTGTTTCTCGTGTTTTTGATTTTAGTCATTCTGATAGGAAAATGATATCACATTGTTTTTTGATTTGCATTTCCCTGATTATTAGTGATGTTGAGTATATTTTCATGCATCTGTTACCCATGTATATGTCTTCTTTGGAGAAATGTCTATTTCAGATCTTCTGTTCATTTTTAATCAGATTGTTTTTTTGGCTTTAAGTTGTATAAGTTCTTTATACATTTTTTATGAAACAGCTCTTTCTAAAGAGCTATTGTGGGCATTAGTTTTGAGAATTAATTTTGTCTTGTTTTTTGCCTGAGGGAGGAAGAGATGGCAAGAAGGATTATTTTGTGTTTTAATTCATTTAATTGCTTATTTTATTTCTAAGACCATGGAACTTCTTTTTTATATAGTAGAATTAGATACGCCTATTATATCATCTTACTTGTCTGGTTCTGTGGATCAGTGCTTAAAATGGTTTAGTGGTAACTTTTTTGTAAAAGATAAATTATTGTTTTTCACTCAACATGTGTTTTTTGAGTACTGTTCTAGACTTTGAATATATAGCAGTGAGCAGAACCCTCATGGAGTTTACCTTCTGAATAATTGTTCTGAAAATATAATATGACTTCATATAATCAGTAAAGACCCAAAACAATGTCTTGGTAATTTTATTTTCTTAGAAGTGAAGTGATTTGTTCTAAACACCGTAATAGAACCATTCTACCTTTTAAACAAAAAAATTATTTACTTTAAGTAATCAGTATCCCCAGTGTGGGGTTCAAACTCTCGACCCCGAGATCAAGAGTCTTGTGCTCCTCTGACTAAGCCAGCCAGGCACCCCAAGAACCATTTTACTTTTATACCATATCTGTCCATTAATAACTTTTGCATTTGAGTTCATTTAGTATTGGATACTGTTGTCTCAGAGGTGTTTTTAAAAATTTTTTTTGTAATACAGTTTTAGTATTCTCTTTTGTACGTAGAAATAAATATTAAATATAGGAGTGCCTGGGTCGCTCAGTTGGTTAAGCATACGGACTTCGGCTCAGGTCATGATCTCAAGGTTTGTGGGTTCGAGCCTCGTGTCAGGTCTGCTGACAGCTCAGAGCCTGGAGCCTGCTTCAGATTCTGTGTCTCCTTCTCTCTCTGTCCCTCCTGTGCACACGCTCTTTCTGTCTCTCAAAAATAAATAAACATTAAAAAAATTTACTATTAAATATGAAATATATGTATATACATGTGTGTATATACATATATATATAATCTAACAAATGGGCATTTCAAACAAAATCTTCACCTTTGTTTTTATATCTTCCACTGTCTGGGTATATTTTCTACACAAAATGGAATTTTAAGAAGTTTCTGAAGTTGAACTTAAATATCACAAATGTTACTAACATTTTTCTGAGTTTTGTGTTCTGAGAGATCTTTTTAAAATGTGCCTAGACTTTTGATTCTATTTACAGATAATATATAATAGTTTTTCAGTTCATTTATTATTAAGAATGGATTTGCTATCCTCGAAAGTAGTTTAAATACATTCCAGCAGCTAAATAATGTATAAATAGAGGCAACTGGTCTTACATCTGTTCCTTAAGCAGATGTGAAGTAGGAAAACAGGATAGTTGTTAAATAACTGGGAAATTTTTTTTAATATGATCTATTTTTACATTCTACAAAGTCAGTGATTGATATTTCCAACTTATGAATTAGACATCTTTATTAAGTAATCACTTTTATATAGGTCATACTTTTCTTCATCTATAACAGACAAAATAAGTATAAAATACACTGTATATTCTTTAGGTTCTGGTATTTGTCGCATACTTTGATAGTTAATGATATCAGCATCATTATTAAGATTGCTTTAATACTTCATATCATAAGAAATGTGCTGACCATCCTTGTGTTTGGTCTAACTAATAGTTATATAATTAATATACTGGTGGTATATTCTTTTTAAGGCGCAAAGGGCTTTACACCTGTTCTTATACTTTTGTTCCTCTCCTCTCAGTGATCAAATAGCTGAAATTAAATTTAAGAATTAGTAGTTAGTAGTTGCTTCACATAAAATTTAGAAAATTTGCTGCATAAAAAAGGAAATTTTGAATAAACATAAGGAAAAATATCTGTAATCTCCAGTCTAGAGAGATACCAAAGTTGTGGTTATATTCTTTCAGTATTTATGCTGATATGTATAATATTAAATTTCAAGCTAGTTACAATTGTTGAAGGCTGTGTCTTTGTTGAAAAAGATGCACACCATTTTCATTTTATTAAAAAATATTTTATTGCGTGTTATTTTATATCTACTACTGTCGTAAACATCTTATTTTTTATGTATATTTTTTGTATGAACATCTTTATTATTGATGATTTACATTAATATTATTTTAATTGAGTTAATCCAGTATTGTCCGAGGTATGTAATGCATACTTCTGATTTTAGGTGGTGACAAGATATTTTAGGTCATATCCTGATTCAGTATTAAATAATAGTGAATAGTATTATAAGAAAGTTAATACCTTTCTAGGGTTTTTTTATCCATCTGCTTACAATAAACCAAAAGTCTCTTTGCTCATATATCCTGAATATTCCTTAACACTTGCCTGTTTCTCTTATTAAAACTTCAGCAGTAATACGTAACTAAAATTTTAGTGTAGTTTTATTTTTCATTACATTCATTTCTGTTTACTGTTTTCTTTAAGGAAATCACAAGTGATCATAGCTTTTAATTTATACCAGGATAGAAAGTCTCCTCTTAAGATAAATTTAGATAAGTATACTAGTTAAAACAATGATAAGTACAGATGGCACTAGGACACCACAGAACTCCTCATGATGATATGGAAACGGTTAAGAGATAGGAAGTTCTATTGTTTGGCATTTAAATTATTTCAGAATTTTTTTTCCATTGAAAACAAGGCTGCAGTGATCATTTGTATAGCTAAATCATTTGCCTGGGCTAATTAGTATAAATTAGCAGAAGTTCCAGAAATTTCACAAAGCAAATACATCTAGAACTCATATTTTTGTGTAATCTAACATCCAGAGATTACACTCTCACCAAGCAGTGACGAAGAGTGCCTGCTTTCCCTTATTCTGCCCATCTCTGGGCTAATTTTTTCTTCTTTAGATACGACATTTTCAGTTAACAATATTTGAACAGCATTATTCAGAAGTATCTTCTTTGCAATTCAGTAGTTATATTAAGGATTATAACATCTGTCCTTTATTACCGTTTTACTGATATTTGATCTTGTAAAGAAAGTAACTGCAAAGATACTTGCTTTTTTAATAGTGGTGATCAAGAAAAAGTATCTCTACTGATAAGGACAACTTCTTTTTTTCTGTAGCTTGCCCAGTTTCGACAAAGGAAAGCTCAGTCAGATGGACAGAATCCTAAGAAGCAGAAAAAAAAGAAGAAAACTTCAAGCAGTAAACAAGATGTGTCAGTATATCATGCTTTAAATATTGAGCACTCACAGGGTGATGAAATGTACATAAATAGTTCTCAGAGAGTAGGAACAGCTGTGACTCCTGAATCCACAATAATCAAACGTGACGAGGCCTTTCTTGAAGTAAGTATTCATCTAGATATTTGAACATTAGAATTCTAAGTGGAAAGTTGTTTTAATAACAATACTTACTAGCACCCTGGGCAGTTTTTGTGAGCTTGATTCAACAAACATTGTAATACAACTGTGATATATCAAAGAATCAGCACCACGGATGCAAAGGTAAATATGATGGTCTCTGCCCTTTAGCAAAGTCAGTCTAGGGGAGAAGGCAGATGTAAGATAGGCTGTGTATTCTGATTTCAGCTGTGGTAACAAAAATGCATATGGTACCCTAGATTTCCATGATTTGGGGGAATGCCAAATCGGCTTTAGCTATCAGCAAGGCAAACTCTGTGGTAAAGATGCAATATTCACAAAGACATGAAACTGTGATATGACTTGGAAACTGTAGAAAGTTTAAGTTTCTTTTAATTTTTTTTTTTTTAGATTTTTTTTTTCTTTTTTTAGTTTGTTAAGTTGGCTTCCATGTAACACTCAGTGCTCATCCCAACAAATACCCTCCTCCATGCCCATTAGAAAATTTAGTTTTAATTTAGCACTGTGTGTTACATGGAAACCAACTTGACAATAAACTATCTAAAAAAAAAAAAAAAGTTTAGTTTTAAAAGGATTACCCAATGATGGGAATGGGGTGATGATAAAGATGAGGGGAAGGAGATTGCACCTGGTCCACAGAAGGCCCTAAACAGAGGCTAGTTTTCTTCTTCTCATTAATGCTATAATTTCCAGAATATGGCAGTGAGAGAGAATTTAAAAGTGGATTGGGATGGTGGGTGAGATGAATCACCAGCTAAGACCAGGAGTAAAAAAGGTTGGGATGCTTAGAAGAAAGAGTGGTGGACAAGGCAGATAATAATTATAATTTGGATTGTGCCCTGATATATTTATGTGGAAACAGAAAGATGTAGGTATTATATAGGATTTTATAATCCTGATATATTTATGTGGAAACAGAAAGATGTAGGTATTATATAGGATTTTATAATCCTGATATATTTATGTGGAAACAGAAAGATGTAGGTATTATATAGGATTTTAGCTTTATTCAAGGAGTCAGGAGTGTTAGAGATTTGCTATTCATCCTAAGAATAGATCTTTTTGAGATTTTCCTACTTAGAACTTGTTGAGCATCTTGGATATGTAGATTAGTGGTTTTCATCAGATTTGGGAAGTTTTCAGACAAATATTCTTTCTGCTCCATTCTGTCCCATTCATGATCTCCTGTTAAGGCTGTTAGTATGTCTGATATTGCTGCACAGATCTCTGATGCTCTTTTCATTTTTCTTCATTCTTTATCTTCAGACTGCCTAATTTCATTTGAACTGTATTAAAGTTTGTGGATTCTTTCTTCCTCCTCCTCCAATCTGTTAAGCCCCTCTAATGAACTTTTCATTTTAGTTATTTTACTTCTTTTTTAAATTTATTATTCAAAATTGTTTTAAACTAATCTCTGTACCCAACATAGGGCTTGAACTCGAAACCCCAAGATCAAGAATTGCTCCACCAATGGGGCTGGCCAGGCACCCCTCTTTGGTTCTAAGTTATATCTCTGTAGTGATCTTCTCTGTTTTGTAAGGCAGTACCTTATAGTTTTCTTTAGTGTTTTAGAGTTTATTTTATTCACTTTATTCACCTATTTGACCATTTAAAAATAGCTAGGAACTATTTCTAATGGCTGCTGTTTTTCTTGTGTACGGGACATACTTTGCTTTTTCTTTGTGTATCTTGTAATTGTTGAAATATGAACTTTTTAAATAGTAGAATATGGCAACTCTGGTGCTTGCTGTATTTTGAAGATGCATTTATCTTTTTCTGCAAAACAAATCAATATTTGGGCTTCTCACTAGAGTTTTAGCATTTCCAGTGCAAAGAACATTTTGCTCACTATTTTATCCTCAGTACCACAGTTTTTAGTACACAGTATACATTTAATCCATAGCTGGTTAAATGGCATAAGTGAATGAACCATGAGGGCTTGTGTCATAAAAGTATTTTTGATTTGGGGTGCCTGGGTGGCTAAGTCGGTTAAATGATTTCGGCTCAGGTCATGATTTCACAGTCCGTGACTTCAAGCCCTGCATTGGGCTCTGTGCTCACAGCTCAGAGCCTGGAGCCTGCTCTGGATTGTGTCTCCCTTTCTCTCTCTCTGTCCCTCCCCCACTCATGCTCTGTCTCTCTCTGCCTCTCAAAGATAATAAACATTAAAAAAAATTTTTTTAAGTATTTTTGTTTTAATAGAGCGTCACATAAGGTAGGAACCACTGAGATAGAATTTTAGAATATAGGTAATATAGGTAAGCTTCTTTCTGTTCCTGGCATCAATTACTACATTGGAGAGTAGGTAGACTTAGAACTTGGTATTGAGTGCTGAAGAAAATTTCCTTAAAATACAGATGAGAAAGGAGTCCGTATGGTTCATTTTTGTTGAATGAATATCTGGGTCTCTTTTCTCACTTGTAAAATGAGATTCTTAGATGAGTGGGTGAACAGTAAAAAAACAGTAAAAATTTAAGTTTCCTTCTTGACTCTTTCTAGTACTTCTGAGGGAGGCTTGGAAAGTGTTTTGTAAGCTTCAAAGGTGTTAATAACAACAAAGATTGTTATTTTTCTTCAAGTTGTTATTCCTTTTCTAGCATCAAGATTTGATGATTTTTTTTTAACCTTTTTTTTTTTTTAAATCTCTAGGCCCAACATGGGGCTCAAACTTCTGACCCCAGTCAAGATGAAGAGTCATGTGCTCTACCAACTAAACCAGATGCCCCAGTGATTTTTCTTTTTGGAGAAATCGACCCCTTTTGACTAACATTTTGATAAAGGTCTTCTTTTATTTAAAAAAGACATAAGAATTTGAGGGATGATATCTTATTTGGTGCTTTTGTCTTACAAATGACTTGTAGTGTATGTATGACTCTGTGTGAAAGAAAGTACCTCTTGATATATTTATATTTAGAAAAATGCCTTGTGATAAATATCATATGTGTTATATAGCCATTATAATTCGTAATCAGAGTGCAAATTTTACAGGTTTGGGAGCACATGGCTGGCTTAGTCAGTAGAGCATGTGACTCTTGATCTGGGGGTTGTGAGTTCAAGCACTACCTTGGGTGTAGAGATTACTTTAAAAAAAAAAATGAATAAAATAAAATCCATGTGCTTTAAAAAAAGTTTTAAGGGTTTGCATAACTTTAGTAGTTTTTTTTTGATATTTTTATGTGAGTTTTCTATCATGTTACTAATAGTAATGGGTTAATAAAGCACAGTGGGANATATATACTGGAATATAGCATAACAAAATATAAAGTATATATATACTGGAATATAGCATAACAAAATATAAAGTAAATGACCTAGATCCCCTGAAGGTTATGTTTTTCTTTATATATTTTTGCAGATTGTTAACTAAGGTCTTAAATCTGTTTACATAGCATGGACCTTAATTAAATAGAGGCCTTGAGTTTCTAGCAAAATGATACTGAGATTCTAGGATACATCATTGCCATAGGTATCCATATTCAACACCATAAATATTTTATTATACAGACTATTTCACATTTTAAGTAATGCTTTTTACAAATGCTTGAATTCTGTATAGTTATATGAATTCATTTATTGAAATTAATATTGCAGGAGTGATTTTGAAATTTAGGTGATAAAATGTAATGTAGGCATTGGTGACATTAGGAAATACCTTCTTTATGTGTTATTAGTATATGTCATATTGTTATCTTTTTCTTATTCTTTTAGATATCATTGTCATTTCTTTGGTCCAGAATTTGAGAAGGTGGAAAATTATTCTTTACTCTGAATGATTCAGCAACTCAGTGTATTCCATTGGTCCACAGTTTGAGAATGTGGACAAGTATTCTTTACTCTGAATGGTTCAGCAACTCAGTGTGTTCCATGAGTTTTTGGTATATTGTAGGGTTCTTTTTTTAAAAAATTATTTTTACTGTTTTATTTATTTCTGAGAGAGAGTGAGAGACAGCGTGAACAGGGGAGGGTCAGAGAGAGAGGGGGAGACACAGAATCTGAAGCAAGCTCCAGGCTCTGAGCTAGCTCTCAGCAGAGAGCGCACTGTGGGGCTCCAACCCATGAACTGTGAGATCACGTCTTGAGGCGAGGTCAGACGCTTAACCGACTGAGCCACCCAGGTGCCCCTGTAGGGTTCTAATACAAGGGGGGAAAAGACAACTTAATGTTCTTAAGTGAACAGATTACTGTTTTGAAGTGCTAATAGGAGTAAAAACTTTGATACCTCAAAAGTTTAATATGCTTAAAAGCTGGGAATATACTTATTAGTAATCTGATCAGGAAAAAAAAATTAACCATGGTTAAATAAATAAATTGGTACCTGGTTTAGGCTGCATAAAGTTGCCTGTAGGGGAAGTAGCTCAGTTTAAAATCAAAACTTGCAATTCAGTGAATCTAGCCTTGTGACTTTAAATTTGAAGTTTACATATGAAAGTAACACTGCTCTTCTTTTTGTAATGCCTTATTATTTTCTTTTTAAAAATTTATTAAAAAAAATTTTAAGGTGTATTTTTGAGAGAGAGAGAGAGAGAGAGAACACCAGCAGGGGAGAGTTAGAGAGAGAGGGAGACATAGAATATGAAGCAGGCTCCCAGGCTCTGAACTGTCAGCCCAGAGCCCGACATGGGGTTTCAGTTCATGAACCACAGGATCATGACCTGAGCCGAAGTAAGACACTTAACTGACTGAGCTACCTAGGCACCCCTAAAAAATTTATTTCTATTCATTATTTTTAAATTGAAGTATAGTTGATATAGAATATTATGTTAGTTTCAGGTGTACAACATAGTGATTTGATATTTATATTTATTACAAAATACTCCCACAATAAGTGTAGTTAGCACCTGTTACACAAACTTATTATTTTTTTAAAGTTTATTTATTTTGAGAGAGAGTGTGTACATGAGCAGGGGAGGGGGAGAGAGAAATGGAGAGAGGAGTGAGCTCCAATACAGGGCTTAAACTCACAAACTGAGATCATGACCTGAACTGAAATCAAGAGTCAGATGCTTAACCAACTGAGCCACCCAGGCACTCTACCATACAAAATTATTACAATATTATTAACTATATTCTTTATGCTATACTTTACATTCTTGCAGCTTATTTATTTTATAATTCCCCTTTACTTGTTTAGCCCCAGTTGGTTCTGGCAACCACCAGTTTGTTCTCTGTATTTATGAATCTGTTTCCGTTTTGTACATTCATTTTTAAAACTCTGCATATAAGTGAAATCATATAGTATTTGTCTTTCTTTAACTTATTTCACTTATCCATGTTGTCACATATAGCAAGATCATTCCTTTTTATGGCTGAGTAACTTTCTTTACACACACACACTCACACACCCCCCCCATCTTCCATATCCATTTGTCTGTCGACACTTAGGTTGCCTCTATGTCTTGGCTGTTATAAACAATGCTACAGTAAACACAGGGGTGCAATATATATTTTTGAATTGGTGTTTTCTTCAGGCAAATACTTGGAAATGGAATTAATGCATCCTATGGTATTTCCATTTTAAATTTTTTGAGGGACTGCCATACTGTTTTCCATAATGGCTACACCAATTTACATTCCCACCGACAGTGCGCCAGGGTTCCCTTTGTCCCATGTTCTCAGCGACACTTGTTATTTCATGGTTTTTTGGGTTTTTTTTGAAAATAGTCTTTCTGACCAGTGTGAGATGATAGCTCATTGTGGTCTTAATTTGCATTTTTCTGTTATTTAGTGATGTTGAGCATCTTTTCCTGTGTTTGTTGGCCAATTATATGTCTTTGGAAGAATGTCTATTCAGACCCTCTTGCCCATTTTTTAATTGGATTGGGGGGGAGGTGTGTGTGTGTGGAGTGCAATGAGTTCTTTTTAACTTTTTTATTTTTATTTTGTTAAGTTTTTAATTTTAATTCCAGTGTAGTTAACATACAGTGTTATATTAGGTTCAGATGTATAATATAGTGATTCATCAGTTTTCTGCAATACTCAGTGCTCATTATGACAAACGTACTCTTTAATCCCCATCACCTATTTCACCCATTCTCCTTTCACCTCCCCTCTAGTGTCTTATCAGTTCGTTCGTTATAGTTAAGAGTCTCTTGGTTTGTCCCTCTTATTGTTTCCCCCTTTGCTTGTTTGTCTTGTTTTTTAAATTCCACATATGAGTGAAATCATATGGTATTTGTTTTCCTCTGACTTCACTGGGCATTGTACTCTCTGCTTTGAGTTTTTTAATATATTTTAGATGTTAACCTTGTAGACATACCATTTACAAATACCTTCTCTCATTCAGTACATTTAGTAGGTTGCCTTTTAATTTTGCTGATGGTTCCCTTCTTTGTGCAAAAACCTTTTAGTCTGATGTAGTTTCACTTGTTTATTTTTGCTTTTGTTGCCCTTGCCTGCCAAGACAGATGAAAAATATATTCTAAGACTGATGTATAAGAGTTTACTCCCCATGTTCTCTTCTAGTTGTTTAACAGTTTTAAGTCTTTAATCCATTTTGAGCTTATTTTTGTGTATGGTGTAAAAGTGGTTTCATTCTTTTGCTTGTAACTCCCCTATATTTTCAGCACCATTTATGTAAGAGACTGTCTTTTCCTCATTGTGTACTTTTGCCTTCTTTGTCATGGATTAATTGACCACATAAACATGGGTTTATTTCTGGGCTTCAGTTCTGTTCCATTGATCTATGTATCCATTTTTGTGCCAGTATCATACTGTTTTGATTACTGTAGCTTTGTAGTATGGTTTGAAATCAGGGACTCCAGCTTTGTTCTTCTTTCTCAAGATTACTTCCAGTATTTGGGGTCTTTTGTGTTTCCATACAAATTCTATGATTATTTGTTCTAGTTCTGTGAAAAATGCTATTAGTATTTTGATAGCGTTGCATTGAATTTGTAGATTGCTTTGGGTAGTACGGACATTTTTAACAGTATTCTTTTGGCCCATGAGCATGGTCTATCTTTCCCTTTATTTGTGTCTTCAGTTTCTTTCATCAGTATCCTACTTATCAGAGTACAGGTCTTTTACCTCCTTGGTCATATTTATTCTTAGATACTTGATTCTTTTTGATGCAGTTATAAATGGTATTTTTCTTAATTTCTCTGCTAGCTTGTTAATAGAGTATAGAAATCAGCAGATTTCTGTATATTAATTTTCTGTCCTGCAACCTTTACTAAGTTCATTTATTAGTTCTGATAGTTTCTTAGTGGAATCTTTAGAGTTTTTTTTTTTTTTTTTTTTTATATATATAGTATCCTGTCATCTGCAAATAGTGACTGGGCTGCAGCTGCTGTGGCTGCACTGGTGGGCGAGGCTGGCCAAGAGGCCAGGCTGCAGCTGCCACAGGCATGCTGGCAGGTGGGGTTAGTATGCAGTGTGACTGCCTGGGAGGCTTGGTGGCCACCCTCTTGGGCCTGCAGGTGGGTGGGGCTCCCTAGAGTAGGAGTCACTTTGGAAGGGCCCCTGCCAGGACAGTTGGGTGGGTTGGGGTGGTTCCACAGGGCAACACCAGGGCAGGGTGAGTGGTGCTAGGAAGGGAGAGTGTCAGAACTGGGGCCTGCTTGTGCTGAAGGAGGGTAAGAAAAATGGTGTGTGCCACCACTTCTATTCCTGGAAGAAGTTCCTGCAGATCTTTGTCCCTGTGGCACGCACCCCAAAATTAATAACCCTTCACATATAATCCAGCTGCTTTTCAAACTGCTGTCTTGTCCTGGATCTTCGAGCAAGTGATGTTGTATACTGGCCTTTTAAGAACAGAGTCTTGGTTTCTTACAGCCTTCTGGCTCCCCCAAAGTTAAGCCAATTTAAAACCAGATGTTTCTGGGAGCTCATATTCCCAGTGCATATCTTCAGTGTGGGGCTGGAACGTCTTGCTTCTTGAGGAGGGCCTTCACATCTGTGAGATCTCTTCTGCTTGTGGCTTGCTGCATAGGTTTAGTTTCTGATTGTGTCTCTGTCCCTCCTACCATGTGGCTTTTTCTTTGTAGCTTTAGCTCTGGAAAAACTGTTCTGCTAGTCTCCAGGTTGTTCTCTCACAATGAGTTGCGGTACATGTAGTTGTGGCCCTGGTGCATTCCAGGGAGAGGTGAGCTCAGGAAACTCCTACTTGGCCGTCTTCTCTGTCTCTATATATAATGCCTTAATCCTTTTTTTTTAAGTTTATTTAGAGAGTGAGAGCAAATGAATGAGCACAAGTGGGAAGGGGCAGAGAGAAAAGGAGAGAAACATTCCTGAGCAGTCTCAGCACTGCGGATTGGAGCCCAGCCCAGGCTTGATTCCACAGACTATGAGCTTATGACCTGAGCCAGTCTAGAGTCTGCCGCTTAACTGACTAAGCCACCCAGACGCCCCTATAATGCCTTAATTCTTTTAGCTTGTCTTTCTTGATTAAAAGTTTCAGGTATTTTTGTTCTCGAACTGCCTGTGTCTTTGGGACACCCAAGGACTCCACAAAATGCGTTTTTTTCTTTACACAAAGTTGATTTTTTTTTTTTTAAATAAGCCAAGTGGCTACAGGTCAGACCATGTCCTATATGCCTGTGAAATTTGGTTAAATTTATATAGCCGTTTTCTCACCTTGGGATGAGCGTAAACTTTAATTTTTATTAAATATATATTTGAAAGAAAAACATTAGAAGATTGTGGTTTTCAAGTTCTGTTTTTGAAAACAGTATATTGGAAATTCTTGTTACAATAAGATATTTTTTNTGAGGTCCAGAAAAATTTATTGAAACTATTTATCTGTGATACCTAGTAAATAGGTATTTTGAAGTAAGGTACAAGTAATATTTAAATATAATTCCTACAGAAAATAGTTAGAGTATGTTGACAGTGATTCAACAAGAAATAGATTCTACATGTTTATGTGTAATTTCTATATATTTTCATGTGTAATTACATATGTTTATCATTATATATATGAATGATTGTGTACATGAGTATATACCTATATATACATGTGAATTTTTTTTCCAAACAAAAGTTTCAGGAAAAACACACTTCTCTTTACTGTGTGACATACCCTTTGATGCTTTCTCTTTTTAATGCTGGTCACAAAAACTAAATTGATTAACTGACCTATAATTTAAAAAAATTATTTCTTAGAAGTTTGCATTGAGATATTTATGAAATAATTTTTGACAGATTGACCTGATATCAGTCATAACCTTTGTGATATTATATATTTTGGACTTGGATTCACAATGGATTTTACTATGACGAAGTTACATATTCACTTTGTAGAAAACAGTAGAAAAATTGATAGTTTATGAAGTATTTGGTAGTGTCTCATTAAGATTGCTAACATAGGAGCTGGTTGAATCTAGGACACTGGGCTAGTTGTGGAGGAAGTATTTTTGTGAGATGATACTTACCTCTATAGAACGTTTAAAAATTTTAAATGTACTTGACTTATACTTTCCTAAGTCTTCACGTTACCCATATAAATTGAGTAAATCTGTGAATTGAGAAAGAATGTATTAGTGCAGCCTAAAGGCTAAATAATGTAAGAAGAGATGTGTGCTCTACCCGTTAGGCATCAATAAAATAATTATCCACATTAAAACAATAGAATAACAATGTTAACTATTTGTGATTCCAGTATTCTGCTGAGTATTTCTATTCTAACTTCAGAATATACTTTAGTTTAGTTCTGGTGAATTATCTTTTATCTATTTACATGGTATTAAAATTTAAAAATATATTAATACTGATTTTATGTTTTTTATAATAACATGTAATTAAGTTTTGAAAATGGCCTTGTAGTATTTTAAGAAGCCAATACATACAAGTTTTTCATGTGTAATTTTGCTTAAGTTATAGAAAAATTAAGCTGACCACTGGCTATATAATGTTAGATACAATTAATATAAGCCCGTAACTTACTACAGAGTTGTATCATCTCCACTTAAAGGAGTATCCATTGCTTACTATTGTATTTGAAGCTTTTCCTAAAATCCATTTCATAACACTGTTACTATAACGAAAACATGTTAGTAGATGCTTATTAAAATGCTTTGTTCCAGAATCAAGAAAAGCTAAGTGAAATTTAGAAGGATTTAATTGGAAAGTTACTTCAAGTGACTTGATATTAATAATTTTAATAGTATTCCCATATTCTGATTGTTTTCACAAATTGCAACATTGTGTTGCCATAAAGATGAGTTGTTTTTTTTTTACTATAGTTTTGTTTTAAGAAAAACAAAGGAATAAAACTCTGTTAAAGAACTCCTAAATTATATCTTCACTATTTTTTTAATTTTTTTTTATTTTAAGTAGGCTCCACACCTGAAGTGGGCAGGCTTGAACTCACGACCCCTAGGGTCCAGAGTTGCATGCTCTACTGAGTGAGCCAGCCAAGTGCTGCAATATTTTCACTTTTTAAACTGATGTGGTTCATATCCTAATTCTAGGATATTCTGTCCTGTATTCTTAAGTAAAAACTTTATTATCTTGAATTCTGTTAATGTAGAATTGTGAATAATTAAGATGTAAGCAGGAATAAAATTCTTTTGTACACTGTTGGGGGAAGGAGGGGATTGTTAAATAGATTAATTGATCTGAAATTAATCTCCCACCAGATCAACCCAGGAGACCTACTCTGTCATCCTTCTTCCTCCCGTCCCCAAATGTCTGTGGTAGAGAGAGGCAGTAATATGTTATGGAAAATCTCTACATCAGTTAGGGTTGGCATGGCTGTAATTTCCCCAGGGGAAAGTTGGGGGAGTGTTGTTTACCTCTTCATCTCATACTTCTTGACCTGATTACCAACCTCCAGTGACCTTGCACCAGTAAACGATTTTACTTTAAAATGAATAGAGCTTAATCAGACAATAATTATTTAAATGATTATAAGGCAGTGTTTTGCAGAAGAGATTTTAGTAACTTGAGGTCTATATTTACCCTTCTGAAGACAAAATAGAAACTGCACTTAGTTACAACTTAAATTCACTTAAAAATGTATGTAGTATAGTATCTTCTGGATTGTAAGCACTCAAGTGTTTTAGGAATCATTGGCATTTGAAATGATCATAATGTCTTTTATATATTTAAATATCACTGTATCTGTTTTTGCCAATGAGGCATTTTCCCTATCCATAAAATATGCGCGAATACAGTTAGCAGAAATATGACTGTTAGCTTTAAATAAAGTTCTATCTAAAATCATAATATATCAGGAAATTGTTTTTGTACAGGTAAATGGTTGCAGTTTTGTGATGAAAACAAGAAAGCCCACAAATTTATTAAGGGTACAGTATTTAAAGCTACTTACAATACTAATGTTTTACACTATTTAAAACCATCTGGCTTACTAACAAAGCCTTTTCCTGCATGCACTTCTTTCTGCGTGAGATTTCCAAATGTTTTTAACGTTTAAGAAAACAATTAGCTACCTTATGTTACAAAGCTCAGTTATAACAGAATTTGTAGATATCTTGTTTTTGCTTTTAAAATATATAGCACATTAGTAACAAAGTAGGTAAATTCCAGTAAATTCTCAGGTGATAAGTGATATTTTAAAGTGAACTTCACTGTGGAATTCAATATTTGAATCCCTCTTCCTGAGGAATGTTGTTAGTATGAATTATTAAATATCTTGGATTGATTTAGGAAGAAGAATTTGGGGCTGATGATTCTTATTCTGAACATGGAGCACAGTACAATCAGACCCACCTAGAGATGATGGAAAACGAATTGGCTGGCAAACAACATGAGATTGAAGAGCTGAACAGAGAACTAGAAGAAATGAGAGCCACCTATGGAACTGAAGGGCTACAGCAGGTGTGCTTACTTTATGTGGCTTTTGTTTTGTTACAAAAACAGGAAATCTGAATGCCAGTGTATGTACATCCTTTAAAAATGAGGTTTTTAAGTCGTAACTTAAGTTCACTCATAATATTTGTTTTTTTAATTTTTTTTTTTAACATTTATTCATTTTCGACAGAGACAGAGCATGAGCTTGAGGGGGGGTGGGGAGAAAGAGAGAGAGAGAATATGAATGAGAATCTGAAGCAGGCTCCGGGCACTGAGCTGTCAGCACGGAGCCTGATGTGGGGCTTGAACTCACGGATGCTGAGGTCATGACCTGAGCTGGACACTTAACTAAGTTGGACACTTAACCAACTATGCCTCACATAATATTTGTTCTTATACTTATCATAAACAACCTTGCTTAACACTAAGATTCCATGAACAGGGGTAATAGAATCTGAAATCTTTTATTTAACTTTATGAGATAGCTAGGCTGAAATCACTTCAGTAGAATAAATGTTTTTTGTAATTAACCTGAGAGAAAATATGGTGCAAACCACATCAGAATATTATGACTTATACTCACTAAAAATGTCAACAAGTCCTTGTAAAGGGACCTCTTGTGGTTCAAATGACATCTGTTGTTTGCGGCAGTCAGTTATGAAAACAAGGTGAAAAAGACCATTGATGAAGATGACAGAATACATCTTAGTTTCATCCTCTACAGGAACAAGTGAGAATTGAACATGTCTATGATGATGTTGCCTAGGAACAGATTGGGGCATCCTTGAATATAAAGGCATTTGTCCTTCTAGAAGCAGATAATCGATAAGTTAGACCTAGTGTATTTTGTTTATTCAGGTAATTTTTTTTAAGTTGATTTGGAAGTAAAACCAGTTTCTGCAAGATAATTTTTTAAATATGAATAAGATTGCTTACAAATTACAACCTGCCAGTGCATCTAGTATATTTTTGAATCGTTACCTGTACTCCTAATCAGGGGCACCTGGGTGGCTCAGTCGGTTAAACATTTGACACTTGATTTTGGCTCAGGTCATGATCTCATGGTTCATGGGACTGAGGCCTGCACCATGCTCCAGCCTGACAGCATGGAGTCTACTTGGGATTCTCTCTCTCCCTCTCTCTGTCCCTGCCCTACTCACACACGCTCCCACACGATCTCTCTCTCTAAAAATAAATAAACTTAAAAAAAAATAAGTCTAACACTTAACTATTTTCACTGATGTCTTTTAGTTACAAGAATTTGAAGCTGCCATTAAACAAAGAGATGGCATCATAACCCAGCTTACTGCTAATTTACAACAAGCAAGAAGAGAAAAGGATGAGACAATGAGAGAATTTTTAGAGTTGACAGAACAAAGTCAGAAATTACAGATTCAGTTCCAGCATGTAAGTATAACTAATAGAACAAAATTTATTAGATTTTTGGTAATGAATTTTTAAAAAAATGCTCATGATTTTCAGAACCAATTTAAACTTGCTTTATAATGTATCATGTTGGAAAAAATAGTGAACACCTGTTATTATGTTAACAAAGAATTTAACTAGTTCTTGTGTGGTTTCTTTCTCTTATTTTCTTTGTTTTTCCTTGTCTGTATACTGAAAGCCTACACAATCTTTTAAGTCTGATGGGTGGATTTTTGCAGAAATTAACATGTAGCCACATCCTACATTTGCCAACCCTGGTATGATTTTATTTTATTTTCTAAAATGGTAACTAGACAGAATATATTCCATTTACCTTTCATCAGAGCCATAAAAATGTAATTCTATTAATCATGGTTTCTGATGGCAGATACAGAAAATAATTTGAGATAGGTTAAGCAAAAGGGAGAAATTTAATGTAATACAGGCTTATATTACAGAATTCAAGGTGGAAATACAACCAGGCCTCTGAAGGGGATTGGAATCAGAAACGAGAAGGACATCAGGAATCCAGGAAGTACTGTCTTTCAGGCCCTATTTCTTTCTGTAGGTCTGCCTTAGTCTTCCCTATTTTACTAGGCTTTCTGTGCTTTGTTATGGAATCTTACTGTTCAGCTTGGATAATGTGCCCATACTCATCTGATAAGCCATGACAGCATGTTTGATGGGGTTTCAAGCCTATGAATATAGCAAATTTCCCAGAGAGCAGTTGTGAGCTGAGCAATGTCCCCAAAGATGTCTGTTCCCTAGTGCAGTCACTTCAGAATTTAACTTGGGGGTTTCATTCTGTTTTTAAGTTACAGGCTAGTGAAACTCTGAGAAACAGCACTCATAGTAACACAGCTGCAGATTTGTTACAAGCCAAACAACAGATCCTCAGTCATCAGCAACAGCTGGAAGAACAAGACCATTTATTAGAAGATTATCAAAAAAAGAAAGAAGACTTCAAAATGCAAATTAGTTTCTTACAAGAGAAAATCAGAGCATATGAAATGGTATGTTTATTCTAAGGAAGTTAGCCAATGTACAGCAGCTTTATAATTGAAATTTTATGCAAGTATTTATCTTTTTGTGTTATATACATGAATTACAAAATTTCATAATTAAGAAATGCTCTCTATATAAAACAACTTATTTGAAAAGCAATTGGGAGTCTTAAAATAATAGTTGTTAAGATGATACTCATTACTGAGTTTCTTGGAAGTGATCAGCCTACGTTAAAGTGAATTCTCAGGTGAATCTAAATTTATAAGCATAATTAACATTCTTTTTTTTCTTTTCATCTATAAGTATGTCTACTCATTTTAGCAATGGTTATGAAAATCTAAAAATATTTCCAAGACAAAATGAAATTTTATGCATTTTAATTATCAAAAAATATAGTAGATTCTCTTTTCATGGTAGTTATGTTTTTTATAAGGTTGTGTGGAATACTTACGTAGCAAATTAGTAATGGGGAAAAGGGGGGATATATATATAACTCATATATTTATATTTGTTTTTATGTCTGTAACACATGTATGTATGTATATGTATGTAAATATGTGCATTTGTGTGTTTATATACATGCACACATATATCCTACAGAATATATTAGTGTATACATATATACATACACACACATAACCTGTCTCACAGATTATAATCTTAAATCCTGAAAGGCACTCATCTCTGTAGATGATATTTATTTTTCAAAAGAGAAAATGGGGTCCACAAGTGTTAAGTGACTTGACTGAGGGTGCCCTGCTGACACTTGTCAGAGTTGTGACTCAAACCCATACAGCTGGCCCAGAGCCATATTTCTTGTGTACTGCACTGCCCCCTCTTGTCTCCATTCTCTTCACCATTCATGCTTTCCTAATGAGGTCTGGCTTCATAAGGGAAGTGACTCAGGGTAGGCTTTAGGAGGAGATATTTGACACAGGTGTGTAAGTTGGAATAACCTCTCTGTAATTAGATTTTATTTTCTCAGCAATAGGCGTGTGCGGCACATAGTAGATACTCAGCATTCATTGGGTAAATAAGCAAATACATTATGAATCTGAACTGATAGAGATAGGAAGGACATTTAGAGAGTAGAGTGTACATAAAGTTCCAGGACAACAGATGTTAAAAATATATAGGTAGCAAAAAATAGTTTAACCAGAAATAGTCTTTGAAAGTCAGCCTTTATAGGGGCGCTTTGGTGGCTCAGTTGGTTAAGCGTTCAACTTTGCCTCAGGTCATGATCTCACGGCTTGTGAGTTCAAGCCCCACATCAGGCTCTGAGCTGTCAAAGTCTGTTTCAGATTCTGGTCTCCCTCTGTTGTTCTGCTCCACCCTCCCCCCACTGGCGCTCTGTGTCTCCTTCAAAAATAAAACATTAAAAAATGTTTTTAAAAGTGAGCCTTTATACAAATATTTTCAACATGTATAATATGAAATGAAGCAGCAAAGATAAACATTTCTTGGGGAGCCTGGGTGGCTCAGTCGGTTGAGTGTCTCAGTTTGATTCAGGTCATGATCTTGTGGTTCATGGATTCCAGCCCTATGTCGGGTTCTGTGCTAACAACTCAGAGCCTGGAGCCTGCTTTGGGTTCTGCGTCTTCCCCCTCCCCTGCTCATGCTTGGTCTTTCTGTGTCTCTAAAAAATAATAAACATTAAAACAATTAAGACAAAGAAAGTGAGCCTTTACAGGAGGAAAGAGTAGAAAGATAGTCTAGGCCTCATTATAAGAGCCTGGAAATTGGATTTTGTTGTATTTATTATAGTCAGCAGGCAGTATTATTTGAAAGTATTTAAATTTCAAATCATTATTTTATTTTTTAACATTTATTTATTTATTTATTTGGAGAGTGAGAGAGACAGAGTACACAAGCAGGGGAGCAGCAGAGGGAAGGAGAGAATCCCAAGCAAGTTCTGCTTTGCTTCTGCACCTGAACAGAAATCAAGGGTCAGACGCTTAACCAACTGAGCCACTCAGGTGCCCCAAATAATTCATTTTCATTGGGGAAACCCTTTGTTTATTTGAATGCTAGCAGAATACTTTTTTTTTTTTAAGTTCATTTATTTTCAAAGAGAGAGAGAGCACATGCAAGCAGTGGAAGGGCAGAGAGAGAGAGGGAAAGAGCAAGCATCCCAAGTAGGCACCTTGCTGTCAGCGCACAGCCGGATGCGGGAGCTTGATCACACAAACCTGAGAGATCGTGAGATCATGACCTGAGCTGAAATCAAGAGTAGGATGCTTAACCGAATGAGCCACCCAGGTGCCTCTGTTAGCAGAATACTTTTATATTATCAGTCTCTCTTTTAATTTGTTTTCCTTTATTTTTGAAACAGAGCACAGACAGGGGAGTGACAAAGAGAGAGGGAGACACAGAATCCAGAGCAGGCTCCAGGCTGTGAGCTGTCAGCACAGAGTCCGATGTGGGGCTCCAACTCACAAGCCATGATATCATGATCTGATCGAAGTTGGGTGCTTAAATAATTGAGCCACCCAGGCACCCCAATTATTAGTCTCTTCTTTATTATGTATATATTTTTAAATTTCTCTTTATTTTTATTTTTGATTTTGAATAATTCCCCCTGAGCAGTAGTTCCGTCATATCAGCTGAGGGACTAGAGCATTGGGGTGATAGTTGAAACTGTCATGATGATTACAGCCTCATTCTCTTTGCCCCTAATCTGAACTTCCCATGGTGCAGTGGTCACAGCAAGAAGTATATTATTCCCCACTCTCTCAAGTCTGTTTCTAAAAATAGAAGGATTGTATCTTCAACCACAGGGCTGTCTTTTGTAACACAATAAACAGTACTAAGAAAAATGAACAATGAATTTATATTATTTAATAGTTAAATGAAGAATTCTTGTTGTTTGCAGTTATATCACATGTTGGAAAATTTTGAATTAAGTGACACTGTTTTCTGAGGTTTCCTACCCTCTGAATAGAAAATCAGAAAATAGAAGTATTAACAGATGTTAATATTTTCAAGACTAAGTACTTATTTAACAGTTCAACTGAAGTTGACCTCTGTGAACTAATTTTATTTTCTTATAGGTTCCAAATGCCTTTTGGATACTTTCTAGTATATAAATGTATTCCATTTGTATATAGTACAGTGTGCGTAAAATACATTAATACTTTCATTTTCTTTTAGTTTCAAACATTCTGTGAGGTAGAAGAAATAATATTTTACAGATGAAAACACTGAGATTTAAGAAATTAAAGTGACTTAAATATCATATTACAATACAAAAGTCGGAAGGCTCAGTATTTGATAATAACTTACGATGACATTGGATAGAATATGTGATACCAAGAAAAAAGCTGATAGGATTTTCTCAGAAAGGTTCATAGGATACCATTCATTACCTTAGTTAATTTATATAGTTCAGATTCTGGCCTTTGACTTGGGCCTTTTAACTATAGAGAATAAAGTGAGGGTTTTTTGAGGGGCAGTGGATGAGGGGATGGACTAAATGGGTGATGGACATTAAGGAGGGCATTTGTGGTGATGAGCACTGGTGTTATATGTAAGTGATGAATCACTAAATTCTACTCCTGAAACCAAAAGTACACTATATGGTATCTAACTTGAATTTAAATGAAATCTTGGAAGAAAAAATAAGTCTGATTATTATCTTCTATCATCTGAGACTTGAGCTATCGCAGAGGTACGTTCATATTTTCCAAGTTCAAGAGGCTAGATGTTTAAATCTTGAAGATAAGATTATTAATTTACAGTGAGAAATGATTATCAAAGGGATCTGCATACTTCAGGTTGATTGGATTTTTCTATGGGCAAATGAAATTTGAAAAGCCAAATAATAGAAAGTTATTTAGTGAGCATGAGATCAAAAGACATTAGAGGAATTAAATGTAGCATTATGCTACGATAACCTGATGTATCCATCTCACAGTAGGAAAAGTCATGCCTGTGGGTGAAATTCTTAAATTCTGTTTGCTATAACCCCTTACATTGCTTTCTGTGTTAGGTATGATTTTCCCATTTGGATCAGAATTCTCAGTCTCACGGCACCTGGACTGTGCTGGAATGTGCACTGCCAACATTTCTGTCTTGACACCTTCCTTTTTCTAGGCTTTGACACTTTTTATTTAGATATAATAATAAATCCATTCAAGGTGCCTTTGACTCCTCTTGGCCTTAGGACTCCTGACTCATTTAGGTGATTTTACTTGCCTACTTGCATTTGTTCCATTCTGTGAATTAACTTTCTTTGTACTTGGTACTTCAGCCCTTAAATATTTAGGCAACTAAGTAACAGAGGCTAAACTTTGTTTCTAGGGCTTTTGCCCTAGATCCCTGAATATCCCTTATGTGATAACACTCTTAAGGTGATTATAAATATGCCTTGGCCTGTGTCCTAGGCTTAGGGTTATATACAGATCCAAAATAGAGTCCCAGGTCAGAAGTAGAAAAAAAATCTGCCCTGCTTTCAAATTTCTCTTCAAACCCAAAGTTTAGGGCCAAGTTGATTTGCCATAAATGATGAGGTTGTTTTGCATGTCACTTGAAGTTCAGCAACTTATGTGTTGGATATCCCTAAAATTTCTGATTTACTTAGCCACAGGAATGAAATTAAGGCAGACCCATAAGAACCTGTTTTTGTTGTTTTGGTCTTTTCATAGCATTTGCCCATCAAACACCTTCAAGTCACTAGAATACATGGAAGGAATCTTGATTTATTTTTACTACTTTCTTCTAGAACTGTAGAGAGTATATAGTACTATAGGTATAGAAAATATTAAGTACTTAGAATGTTTGTTAATAAGAAAGATGAAAATATAATGGTTTAGACATTTTAATCTTACTAATTTTGAAATTAATGTTTTTAACCATAGCAGTGTAAGAAAAATTTCTTTTTTCCAGGAAGACCAATGCTGCTGTAGTGTTTGCTCAGAAGTAGTGTTGGGTACACAAGTCTTGTCTCATTGGCTTGGGAAAAACTGAAGGGAAGCCTAGCAGTTACTTTTTATAGAATTATTGAAAAAACAGACTTCTCTCAATATTTTGGTATTGAGGTGAAACAGTGTAAGTTGCCAGAAACTAAAAATGACATTTTTATATTTTCATGTTTTTCTTTCTAAAGGAACAAGATAAAAAAGTAGAAAGCTCAAATAAAGAAATACAAGAAAAAGATGCAATCATTGAAGAACTAAAAGCAAAAATAATAGAAGAAGAAAAAAAAACTCTAGAGCAAATGGATAAAATCATAGCCACTGATAAATTACTAGAAGAATTACAAGAACAGGTTGTACAAAAGAACCAAGAGATTAAAAATATGAAATTAGAGCTAACTCATTCCAAGCAAAAAGAAAGACAGTGTTCTGAGGAGATAAAGCAGTTAATGGGGACAGTTGAAGAACTTCAAAAGAAAAATCATAAAGATAGCCAATTTGAAACTGATATTCTACAAAGAATGGAACAAGAAACGCAAAGAAAGTTAGAACAGCTTCGGGCAGAGCTGGATGAAATGTATGGGCAGCAGATAGTACAGATGAAACAGGAATTAATCAAACAACACGTATCACAGATAGATGAACTTAAAATACAGCATAAAGGAGAAATGGAGAATGCTTTAAGATCATATCCAAGTATTACAGTTAATGAAGATCAAATAAAAGTAATGAATATGGCAATAAATGAACTGAATATAAAACTGCAAGATACTAACTCTCAAAAGGAAAAACTCAAGGAAGAATTAGGAGTAATTTCAGGAGAAAAGTCTGCTCTACAGAGACAGCTTGAAGACCTTTTTGAAGAATTGAGCTTTTCAAGGGAACAGATTCAGAGAGCTAGACAGACAATAGCTGAACAAGAAAGTAAACTCAGTGAAGCACATAAGTCCCTTAGTACAGTGGAAGATTTGAAAGCTGAGATTGTTTCTGCATCTGAATCCAGAAAAGAACTAGAATTAAAGCATGAAGCAGAAGTTACAAATTACAAGATAAAACTTGAAATGTTAGAAAGAGAAAAGAATGCTGTATTAGACAGAATGGCTGAATCACAAGAAGCTGAATTAGAGAGGCTGAGGACACAGCTTCTGTTTAGTCATGAAGAAGAACTTTCCAAACTGAAAGAAGATTTAGAAATCGAACATCGAATAAATATTGAGAAACTTAAAGATAACTTAGGCATTCACTATAAACAGCAGATAGATGGCTTACAGAATGAAATGAGTCAAAAGATAGAAACCATGCAGTTTGAAAAAGACAGTTTGATAACCAAGCAGAATCAATTAATTTTGGAAATTTCAAAGCTAAAAGATTTACAGCAGTCCCTTGTGAATTCAAAGTCAGAAGAAATGACCCTTCAAATCAATGAACTTCAAAAAGAAATTGAAATACTCAGGCAAGAAGAAAAGGAAAAGGGTACACTCGAACAAGAAGTTCAAGAATTACAACTTAAAACTGAATTGTTGGAGAAACAAATGAAGGAAAAAGAGGATGACCTTCAAAAAAAATTTACACATCTTGAAGCAGAGAATAGCATTCTTAAAGATGAAAAGAAAGCTCTTGAAGACATGTTGAAAATGTGTACTCCTGTTAACCAGGAAGAAAGATTAATTTTCACAGACTCCATTAAGTCCAAGTCCCAAGACTATAAATGGCAAAAAGAAATAGAAGTACTTACAGAGGAAAATGAGGTCCTCAAAAAACAATGTATTCAGCTAACTGAAGAGATTGAAAGGCAAAGGAACACTTTTTCATTTGCTGAAAAAAATTTTGAAGTTAACTATCAAGAGTTACGGGAAGACTATGCTTGCCTTCTCAAGGTAAAAACTGATTTAGAAGACAGCAAAAACAAACAAGAAGTAGAGTATAAAAGTAAGCTTAAAACACTTAGTGAAGAGCTTCATCATTTGCAAAGAATAAATCCAACTATGGTGAAAATGAAAAGTTCAGTTTTTGATGATGACAAAACTGTTATAGGAGAACCCTTGGAAACTGGTGAGGTTGTTGAGAAAGACACAACAGAACTAATGGAAAAACTTGAGGTAACCAAGCGAGAAAAATTAGAACTGTCACAGAGGCTGTCTGATCTTTCTGAACAATTAAAACAGAAACATGGGGAGATTAGTTTTCTGAGCGAAGAAGTTAAGTCTTTAAAGCAAGAGAAAGAGCAAGTTTTATTGAGATGTAGAGAGCTGGAAATCATCATTAATCATAATAGGAAAGAAAATGTAACTTTGTGTGATGTTCCAGTAGACTCTCTAAAAGATGGAATTGTGACAATGACAAGCAAGGATTCTGGAGACTCAGTTTCTAAAATAAATAAAGATTTTGGTGAAGAATCAAAAATAATGGAGGGAGATAAAATTCCTTTGGAAAATAGGACTGTTGGAAAAGAAGGCAAGCAAGAACAGTTGTTTTTGGATCACTTGCCGTTAGTGACAAATGGATCATCCCTTGGGACAACCGAACCAAGTAGAAATGATAAACTTCAGTGGGAACTCAGTGTACTTAAATCAGAGAAGGTATGTTTACTTATTTATATGTTAAAGCACAGTGAAAATGTACATTTCACGCAAATAATGTTTTCATCTTCCTAAAACCTAAATCTTAAAAGTGAATGAAAGGGAACCGTGTAATGTAATTCTCATTTGGGGCTCTCGTCTATCATTGACTTTATCTATTTTTACTTAGCACGACTTTTGATATTGGGGTAATGAATTTGAGCCCCACATAGGGCGTAGAGATTACTTATCTATTTTTTCTTAAGCATTGTTGCCTTTCAGTTAATTTATGTTACATATTCTGTTCAGGAAATAAAACATAGTAATGGTTTCACATTTTCTTTGGAAACACAAGAGTTTGAATACCTTTGTTGTGAATCTGAGTTTTTAAAAAGGTTTTTTTGTAATATTATGTTGCAATTAGAAAGCTTGATTTCAGTATTTTGTTTCATATTAGTATTTTCAAAGTTCAAAGTTTAAAAATTAACTCTTAAACTTTTTAGTACTTTATATAGTTGTTATTCAGTAGTTATAAAACCATAAAAAAAAAATCTCAACTTAAGTCCCAAGGTTTTCCCCAAGTACTGAAAAGCTGAAGGGGGTAAAAAGTATTCATTCTACTTATAACTAAAGAATGCATAAGGAATAATAATAGATTGTATTTACTATTATGTACGTAAAAGAAAAGAATGCTGTATTATACAGTCTAATAGAGTTAGATTATAATAGCTATTATACATAATAGCAGATATTACATATGTATTAAATATAATAAAAATAGATATATAATAATAGATTACTCCTGACCAATATACAGTTTGAGAGATACTAATATTAGAAGTAACTGGAAAATTCCACAGGGCACTTTGTGTAATGTTGCTAAATAAGGCTTTAATTTTCTTCATTTATGCAGCACATATTTATCAAATGTCTAGCTAGGTATAGGGAGTATAGTAACAAACAAGAGAAAGATTTCCTGCTCTCAAAGAGCAGGAATATATTCTTGTGAGGGAGGCAGACAATAGACGAGGAAGCAAGTGGAGTAGTTATAAGTGGTGATAAGTCCTATCAAGAAAATAAAGCATAATGTGATATAGATTGATGGGTAGTGGTAGTGACAACTTTAAATAGGGAAAGTCTCTTAGAAGAATTGACCTTAGAGCTGAAATCTGAATAATGAGGAGGAGCCTACCAAATGCAAGTTAGGACAATTGTGAAGACCTGGGTGAGTTGGAAGAACCAAATGAAGATGTGTTTAGTTGAGTTTGAAAGCAGGAGAGTGGAAGGAAAAATGTTTGAAGAAGAAAGAAGAGACTAGATCTTGGAGAGCTTTACAGAGTTTTTAAGAAGTTGAGACTTTATTCTATACACAATAGAAAGCCCCTGGAAGATTTTCTCTTTTTACTTCTAATAAATACAGGTCTTTTGATGGAATTACATTATGATAAATCTCTTGTAAATTGAAATCTCTTAAGTTGAAAATGAAGATAATGCACTTACCCTGCTGAACATCATAGCTTAACCTAGTCTACCTTAAATGTGCTCAGAATACTTATATTAGCTTATATAGGGTTGGACAAAATCATCTAACACAAAGCCTATTTTAAAATAAAGTGTTGATTATGTCGTGTAATTATTGAATACTGAAAGTAAAAAACAAAATGGTTGTCGACACACATGGGTGGCTCAGTCAGTGAAGCATCCAACTTCGGTTCAGGTCATGGTGCCACAGTTTGTGAGTTTGAGGCCTGCGTCGGGTTCTGGGTTGACATCTTGGAACCTAGAGCCTGCTTTGGATTCTGTGTTTCCCTTTCTCTCTGTCCATCTCTCTGTCTCTTTCTCTCAAAAATAAACATTAAAAAAATAAAAGAATGATTGTAAACGTATTGGTTCTTCATCCTAGTGATCATGTGGCTGACTCGGAGCTCTGGCTCACTTGCTGCTGTCCAGCCCCACAAGAGGTGCCATACTGCATATCACTAGCCTGGGGAAAGATCCAAATTAGAAATTTGAAGTATAGTTTCCTACTGAATGTGTATCACTTTTCTACCATTATAAAGTCAAAAAATCCTGGGCCATAAGTTGTAGACTGTATATTCACATTTATGATCTTATATCAAAAATAAAGATATTTTACATTTAATAACTTATAGTTTAAATATTCAAGTTGCATAATGTTAATGCTTCATTATTAAATGCCGTGTTTTCAAATGCATAATGTGATTTTAATTCAATTATTCTTACAAGGCAGAGAAAATCTAAATTTTCTAAAAAGATTTAATTGGGAGTGAATTTGAAGCTGTCAAAATGATCAGATTTTCTCAGTAAGAATTTTACTTTCTCTTCTAAAAACATTTTCAGTGACATTCAGATACCCTCTCCTTGACATTAACTTACATGAAGTAAAGAGAAGCAAACCAGTAAATCCCTTCCCAGTTGTCACTTCCATGACAAACCCCCTTACTGGTGGAGAGGAGAGTAAACTGTGTGTGTGTGTATAAAGAAGCTCACAGAAGAAATAGATAATTTTATACAACAGTAACACGTACAAGCAATCTATATATGCTTAGAAACAGTGCTAAGTCCCCCCCCAGAATACGTTACTCTTGGACGAAATTAACTGGCTAATAAACATGAAAAGGTACTTTCAACCTTATGAGTCTCACAATAAAATGTGTTGATATGGGGATATGAGTTCTCACATATGCCATTAATGTCAGTGTAAATGGGTACAGTTACGGAAAACATAATTTGGTAAAATTTAATACATTTAATGTACATTATCGATGACCCTGCAGAACCATTTTTAGGTTGTTCTCAGTTTGGTCCCTGACTAGCAGTATCAGCAGCACTTGAAAACAGGTTAAAATTAAAGTTTTGGGCCCCCACACCAGACCTCCTAAACCAGAAGCTCAGGGAAAGGGCCCAGCAGCCTGTTTTAATAAGCACTCCAGGGTATTCTGGTGCCTGCTAAAAGTTTGAGAACCACTTTATGAGGGAAATTTGTATATTTGTACAGGAGCATATCTAAGAATTTAGTGCAGTATTTTTGAAATACCAAAATATTAGAAGTAATCCAGTTGATCTCCATGAAGGAAATTGACAAACTGTGGTGTGTTGACGTATACTGTACCACAGTTAAAATAACCTCTATTTACATGGCTAGATCTCCATCTATTGAATGAGAAAAATGATTTACAAAATAAACACCATTTTGCACCATTTATGTAAATTCTTAAAAACATAAAATATATATTGTTTACATGTACTGAAAAGTGATAATGCAAGAAAAAGAGTGGACTTGTTGCAAATGTATGATAATAATTGCCTCTGGGGAAGGAGAAATGGGAACATAGTGGATTAAATCTTATTTATGTTTGCTTTCTAAACCAAAAAAGTATGTAGAAAGGAGAAAAATGGGGAAAAAACAAAATGTATTTATTTGGATTGTGAGTACATTTATTACATTATTCTTTTCATTTCTCTATATTTAAAATATTTTTATTTTTATTTTTTAAATGTTTATTTTTAGAGAGCGTACACGAGTAGGTGAGGGGCAGAGAGAGGGGGGTAGAGAGAGAATCCCAAGCAGGCTCATGCTTTCAGCGCAGAGCCTGTTGTGAGGCTCAATCTCACAAACTGAGATCATGACCTGAGCTGAAATCAAGGGTTGTATGCTTAACCAGCTGAGCCACCCAGGCACCCCTAAAACATTTTCAAATGATGAGGCAGGCCCTGCTACTACTATACCATCTATCAAAGCTTACCATGAAGTTGAAGTAATGGCAGTATTGTGCTACTTTCTTTGAAAAAGATAGGTATATCAATGCAACAGAAAGAAGCAAGAAAAAAATTAAACACCTCTTATATGAAGTTTTGAACTGTGATTTCATGTATTTCCCCCATGAAGTCAGTATATGCAAAAAATAGAAGTTATTTTAAAATTTTAAGTCATTTAAAAATATTCTAATGTGTATATATATATTCACTTCAAGAATGATTTAAGGCTACAGATGGAAGCTCAGCGTATATGCCTCTCACTGGTTTATTCAACTCATGTGGATCAGGTTCGTGAATATATGGAAAATGAAAAAGATCAAGCTCTTCGTAGTCTTAAGGAGGAGCTTATTTCTGTTCAAGAGGAAAAGATAAAGGAACTTCAGGAAATACACCAGCAAGAGCTACAGAATATAAAAACAAAAGAAACCGGTAAGTGGCTTCTAAAAAAATTGTAAGTACTATAAAACAAGTAAATATCACTTATAGCCTACCATTCCATTATTCTGTCCTTGTCTTAGAACCCGTAGAGGAAAGTAACTGTATATCCCAGTCCTGGATTCATTTGTTCATATAATCACTGCATATTTTTTTAAGTGCTTGGGAAATCTAAAATCACCGAATCATTTTCTCATAGTTGTAATCAAGTGGGAAAGCAATATAAAATAAACTCTTAGAAAACAATAGATCATTTTCCATCATAGAAAAATGACTAGAAAGAATGGAAGAAGAAAGGAGAAAAGATTCATACTTTCTGGGAAGAAGAATAGAGTGAAGATGCAGGCAGGGGTAGGGAGGTTGGGATTTTAGGGAAGGTTCCTGAGTGTTAAACATAGAGGTGTGAGAGATTGTAGCTATTTTGGAGAATGAGAGTTCAAGTTACATGAGAAAGTAGGGGTGGGGGGGGGGGATAAAAATGTTAAGATTGACAGGAAAGGTTTTGTAGACTCTGACTGAACTATGTTTAAGCTTCATGCTGTATGAGATAAGACCTGTAAGATTTTAAGTAATGAGAGTAACAGTAAAATTTTATTTTGAGGTAACACCGTGAGGCAAATTCAGGGAGGTGATTAGTTCTGGGAAGACCAGTTAAGCAACTTGGGAGGTAATTCTGCTAACAATAAGAGGCTGAATAAAATGTCATTGAGGATGGAAAAGAGAGTCAAAGAAGTAGGCTGTAGTCTGCAGCTAATATTAGGAGGAAAGGGGGAAAAATTGAGAGTGACCCAAAAGTTTCTAGCTTGGGTAACTGGATTGAAGGTGACTCTAGTCACTAAGTGTATGCAGAGCAGATCTGTGGGAAGAATAGTAAACATACGGAGTTAAAAATACCATCTGACTTTTTAAAAAAGAGTTGTCTAGTAGCCAGTTAAAAATAGAAGTCTGAAATGCCAGAGGTTTAGGCTCAAGATAAAGATTTGGAAATCAAAAGATAATTTGAGGCCACAGAAAAGAATGAGTTGTCCTAGAAGGCTGCAGAGTGGCCACTGGGAGAAGCAACAACATAGAAGGAATCTGAAGAAGAAGACAACTTGTAGTTAGCTTTTGCCTCTAGTAAAGTAATCACTCTATTAACTAGACTTCCTCTGTTCAAAACATCTCTAGGTTTTCACCCTTGAGAATGAGGTGGTTCCTAAGTTCGTCTGGTTGCTCTGTTGAACAGAGTAGAATTTAAGGGGTGGCTCACATATCATATTTTCCACTTCAGGAGTTCTTTGGGTTCGAATGTAATAAGATTTTTAGCATGTATTATTTTTATTGATATCCTCTTTAGATATAATCTGTCCAGTGATTTTTCAACTATAAGTTAATTAATGGATCCACTAATGGTTGATGAAGTTAGTAATGACCAGCGTTTTTTTTTTGTTTGTTTTTTTTTAATGTTTTTTTATTTATTTCTAGGAGAGAGAGAAACAGCGTGAGCAGGGGAGGGTCAGAGAGAGAGGGAGTCACAGACTGAAACAGGCTCCAGGCTCTGAGCTGGCAGTCAGCACAGAGCCCGACGCGGGGCTCAAACCCACAAACCACAAGATCATGACCTAAGCAAAAGTCGGACGCTTAACCGACTAAGCCACCCAGGCGCCCCGACCAGCATGTTTTTTAATAAATAAAAGTACAGTAGAACAGAAACGTTAAAAGTGTATAGCATGTAGAAGAGTAATGATTTGTGAAATTCTAGTTTAAGTTTTCCGTGGATGTGTATAATAGGTTACAATATATGACATATTGCGGAGTTGTAAAATTTTTAAGTCACCACTTTATACCATTTTGTAGGATATAAACTGACTCTTACAGATTATCTGAGACCATTAACAATGAGCAGTAGAAAATAACTTTTTAAGAAAGACTTTAAAACTAATCTTATTGTAAGGGAGGCTTCCATTTGACATAGGTTTAAGATGATAATAGTTCTTCAGTATATAAATTAAATGTTTAATGCAGTGTCTGTTCTGTTAGGTGGTGATGTGAAGCCTTTACAAATGCTCATAGGAAAACTACACAGGGCAGTGTCTGAAGAATGTTCTTATTTTACACAGGTAAGATATTAAAAAGTACTTTTAGACAGGAAATGCTATATACTTCAGAGCTGCACTTAGAAAATATTCCTGAGTTTTTAAGTTTAAAATGAGCACTTAAATGTTTTCTGATAATCTTTTGAAACAAGAAATAGAGGCAAATTATCTCAGAAGTAGAACAGACAAAAGGTGTACCTAATACAGAAAACAGTGGACCAAGAGAAACCAGAAAAAGTCTGTTTCCTGCCCCTGCCAACTTTGGTGGTTGAGTGTATCTGATGACTTACCTGGGGAGATTGCACAAGACCATTGAGATATGATTTCACACTTCAGATTGCCAAAGTCTAGAAACTCTAATTATGCCAAGTACAATTATATTTGTGAAGGTGGAGTGAAATAGAAGCTCTTATACACTCTTGGTAGAAATGTACTACCTTGAGAAGGAGATTAGCACGGTATATTTTTGAAGATATATACATCCTACAACCCAAGCATTTGTGCACAACCAGATCTGTTCATTGCTAGAGTGTCTTTATTAAGATAAAAATGGGAAACAACTCAGATTCCCATGAACAATGGTAATAAATAGTGTTATCTCCATGCACTGGAACCCCATTTAGCAGTGTTTGACATCTGTACTAATATCAGTAAATCTCAAAAGTATAAAGCATGTATGCTAGAATAATTACCTCTGGGTAGAGAAAAAGCTAAATAAAATGGGTAAGCAGTACTTAAAACAGAGAGCTTTAAATCTATATGTAATGCTCAGTTTCTTTTAAAAAAGTATGGCGATAATATGACAAAATTTACTATTTGTTAAAGGTGGGTAATAAACTATTTTTCTGCATATTAGAAATTGTTCAGAATTTAAAATCTGTGCTTTGGTTTGTCCCTAATCTCTATCCCAGGCTTTTGTATTTATAAATTGGAGGAAGAGGGTGGTATTAGTTGGGACAGGTAGAGCTACCTTACTGATTCTGATTATCTAGGAAATTGTCCAAAAAACAGTATTGCAAAAACCTCAAAAAGTGACAAACAACCACCTCTACGACGTGTCTTGATTCAGCTACTCAGCAGTGTCCACCTCTACCTCTGAAGGGTTCAGGCATTGTGCTTTCATATCTGTTGTTATTCAGTAAATAATGGAAAGAGGGCCCAATTTGAATTAGTTCAGTTATGAGCTGACTTTATATATATTTTTCCTTTTATTATCACCAGATCCCTAATCTCAAGTTGAAATATGAATCACTTATTCTAATAGAGGGGTCCTCTGAGGGTTCTTCATGAAACCTGGTTTTGTCACTAACCATGTTGCCGTGGACTAGTTTCTTCATCTTTTTCAGTCCATTTCTTCATTAGTAAATGGAGTGATCATTCAGGTTTCTACCAACTCTGTTATGGTAAAATTCCATTTTCGAAACTACTGCAAATTCAATACACTCAATTGACAGTAAAGTGTAACTTTTAAGCGAATCTCAAGAAATAGCAGTAATAAACAACTTACTTTTTATTTATTTTATTATTGTTTTTTGTTTTATTTACTTCTGAGAGAGAGAGAGAGACACTGTGAGCAGAGGAGGGTCAGAGAGAGAGGGAAATACAGAACCTGAAATGGGCTCCAGGCTCTGAGCACACAGCTCGATGCGGGGCTCGAACCCAGGAACCATGAGATCATGACCTGAGCTGAAGTCGGATGCTTAACCAACTGAGCCACCCGGGCGCCCCTAAACAATTTGTTTCTTTCCAGAGGTTTCATTGTGTGCAGCACAAAGGTGAAACTTAAATTGAGGGCTTTTGAAATGATTACGGGTCATGTGTTGTTTTTAAATGATGGTAGAATTGTATTTTGCTCAGAAGAAAAAAAATAATGTTTCAGATATTTTTTTTTTTTAATATTTTTATTTACTTCTAGGAGAGAGAGACAGAGAGACAGCATGAGCAGGGGAGGGTCAGAGAGAGAAGGAGTCACAGACTGAAACAGGCTCCAGGCTCTGAGCTGGCTGTCAGCACAGAGCCCGATGCGGGGCTCGAACCCACGAACCGCGAGATCATGACCTAAGCGAAAGTCGGACGCTTAACCGACTAAGCCACCCAGGCGCCCCAATGTGTCAGATATTTTTAATTTGTGCATATAAAGCATAGAATTCTACCCATGTGTTAAAGAAAATAGATGAATGTAATCTACTTCATATAGTTTTTTTTTTTTTAATATAAATTGTAGTTAACATACAGTGCAGTATTGGTTTCAAGAATAGAGTTCAGTGATTCATCACTTACACACAATACCCAGTGCTCATCACAAGTGCCTTCAAAATTTATAGACTACTTTCTAGTCATAATTTTTTTTGAGTAAGCTCTATGCCCATTATGGGGCTTGACCTCATGACTGCAAGATCAAGAGTCACATTCTCTGCCAACTGAGCCAGCCAGGCGCCCCAGTCATCATTTTTTAACTTCTTTCTTTGTTTTCTGGTGTTTTTTTTCCAAGGGTAGTTGGCATTACAGAGATAACATCAATCTAAGATCCAAGCTAGAAAATGGTACAAGCTATATTCATTATTAGAAGCAGGAAACCGTAGTTTTTGCAGTTAGGATTATCAATATTTTTCCACTGTAAGAAGTATTTTATGTCTTATCTATATAGAGAGAGATTTAGACTTAACCATTTCTTTCGCAGATTGATTTGGTGTATGGAATAATGTTTCCTTGCTGATTTTTTCTGTGTCATTTTGACTGTATTTTGCATGTTAGGAAAATAAGGTTTAATGATTTTTCAGAGGCAGAAGTAAAAATTTTTTAATTCTGTAAAATACTAATTTTGTTAATAGACTTTTTGCAATGTCCTTGGTGAATATTATACTCCTGCTATAAAATCTGAAGTAAATGTAGACGAGAAAGAAAGTTTTGGTGTGCATACTTCTGAAAATAAAGAACAAGAATTGCAAGATTATAGATACGAAGTTCAAGGTAATCTTACAGTCTTTTTTTCTTTTTTCTTAAATGTTTATTTTGTGAGATAGAGTGCAATCGGGAGGGGCAGAGAAAGAGGGAGAGAGATTCTTAAACAGGTTCCACACTCAGAGCTGAGCCGACACAGGGCTCAATTTCAGAGCCATGAGATTATGACCTGAGCCAAAATCTAGAGTTGTACACTTAACCAGCTGAGCCACCCAGGTCCCCTTTTCCACATTATTTTCTTAAGTCAGTTAATGTGATGAACTTTTACTTTTAATCATGATTCAGTAATTTAATATTTTTTCGAATTCATGAAATCTTATATTTAATACACATTTTTATTTATGTACTGCAGTAATTGGCATATAAAGAGAACCAAAGATGCCCACAAGTTTCCTTGTGAAATAAAATTATTTTAATTGTTTATTTACCATCTAGATTTTCAAGAAAATATGCAAACTCTTCTCAACAAAGTGACAGAAGAATACAACAAACTCTTGGTACTTCAAACACGATTGAGTAAGGTCTGTGAAATGGAAAATGTATTATAATGTTTTCATTTATTGTATCATGTGCTGTTTTGTAAGCTTCATCACCTAAGCATTTCTAAAATAAGTGAACATGAAAAAGATGAGGGAAAAGTGATATATTCATAGCATCATTGATCTAAAGAAATAATCTGCAAGTTGAATACTTTTTACCCCATTTAAGAGTTTTCGAAATACTGATAAAGTAAGATATCTATATATATATATAGATATAATGTCAAATTGTAAACTTGGTGAAGCAGTTGTATTTAATTTTATATGTAGCAGCTTAAAGTAGCGGGTCTGTTTTAGAGAAAAATGGAATTAGTATAGTTTAGAACATAGCTTATTAGTTTCACACAGTGTTAGATATTTCAAATTGTTTTCAAGTAGTTGATTTAGAAGGATATGCATATAAAACTTGGTAAGACAATATAGATGACATAGTGTAATTTATTAACTGTATCAGAAAGATAAATAACATATATTGGCAAAGATAAGTGTTATAATTTTCATGTTGTAGAAAAAATCCAGAAGGATCTCTCTGTCTGTTTATTTGGGGTATTTTTGATGTCATTCTGTTTAACTGGGCAGATTTGGAAGATTTAACTGACAGGCAGCGAAAGTTGTATCGCTGATGGGGGTTGCTTTGACTGCTAAGAAAATTAGATGCAGCTGTGGTTTGATGACACTAGGTAATCATGGTCTGACATTAGCCGGACCCTCAGGATCACTTGACAGTTCTTTTATGTAGTAATTTACCTTCTCACAGTCTCTTCAGTGGATATTTCTCAACTTTACAACTTCTTTCAAGTCATATATTCCACTTCTGCTCCCCCTTTTTCTTTGTATTTGGCCTTATCTCCTATTTCTCTGCTAGTATCAGAGCTATCAATTATAAATCATCTCAGCCTGCTACCTCTAGACCATATGTATTTCTTTAAATATCTGAATGCCCGGGGGTGCCTGGGTGGCTTAGTCGGTTAAGCGTCCGACTTTCGCTTAGGTCATGATCTCGCGGTTCGTGGGTTCGAGCCCCGCGTCGGGCTCTGTGCGGACAGCCAGCTCAGAGCCTGGAGCCTGTTTCAGTCTGTGACTCCCTCTCTCTCTGACCCTCCCCTGCTCACGCTGTTTCTCTCTCCTAGAAATAAATAAATAAAACAAAACAAAACAAAAAATTTAAATATCTGAATGCCCTAATTTATTTTCTTTCTGTCTCAGAAGTTATTCCTTTCCATAACCAAGGTTATTTTGTTTCCTGTGACTTTGTTAATATCCCCTTCTACCTCCACCAAGATTCTTCCCTTCCCTCTCTTCTGTGATTTCAGCTGCTTTGTCTGTGTTTTCTCTGTTTTTCTCTGTTTCTGTCTTTTCCCCTCACACATTCCTCTTGTCTCTCCGGTTTAGAACATAACTGGTCCTCAATCCCTCATCTTCCTTTGTGATTCTCTTTCTCTTTCATGGTCACATTGTTTGAAAGAAAAGACTATAGCTAGAACTTCCCCATCTCCTCCTCTCTTCTCCCCATTGTAAACAAGCTTCCAACTTCCACTTCACTAAACTTTGATCAAAGTCAGCAGTGAATTCTTAATTGTCAGATTACCTTTCTGTTTTTTTACCTTCCTTGTTTTCTTTCTTTCTTTTAAAAATATGTTGCTTCTCTTCATGGCAGTACACAGTGAAAATATTAAATAGTGTAGGAGGGTTTATAGTAAGCAAGTAATCCACTGTCATGGATTTGTGAGTCAGTGAGTGATGTGTCATTTTGCCTCTTTCTTTTTAGGGCACTGAGTAGGAAACAGTTTGGTTTGATGAGACACATACCTCCCTTCCCCAGTGCCAGAATGTAGGAGGCTTACTCTGGAACACAGATACCCACACTTCTTTAGTTCGTCCCAAGGGGAAAAAAAAGTCAAAAAGTAAAATTCATAGGTTAACCCAGTAAGGTAGCTGCAACCACAAAGGCATCCAGAGGTTGGTTGTGATCAAACCCAGCACTGCAGTATATCAGTATCTAACCTGTTAGCTTCATCTTCTAACCATCCTCCTCATTTTAGCCATACTGAAATACTCTCAGAGCTTCCCAAATGCACCCTGATCTTTCACACCCTTGGCCTTTACTGCATGCTGTTTCTTCTGCCTAACACTGCCCATCAGGTTCCAGTCTGCTTGGTGTGTTCCATCTAGTTGGTTCAGATGTTATTTCCTTTGTGTCCTCTTTACCTGTTTTCCTTGACCTAGGCATTTCTTCCTCCATTCTCTTAGCCTTTGCTTATTGCACTTAACTTTTTCCATTAATTATAATAAAAAGAAAGTAATAAAATGCAAGTTTGTACAAGGAACTATGGGATGAGGGAAAAAGGGGGACATAATGATATATTTAAAGTAACTCACTTCTTAGATTCTAAACCCTTCAGAATCAGGAAGTCTTCTCTTTATTTTTATTTCTTCTTAGCGTAACCCTTGGTTGGAGCACATGGTAAAGGTTTAACAAATGTTTGCTAAATGAATTAAGTGAAGAAATATATTTAGAAAAGTAGGCTGGTAACTGAAAAATTTACCTGATGGGCTTTATTTCCTTCGGGAAGTAAGAGGCAAGGTCTTCTGTTGAACTTGTACTCAGGGAGTTAGGCATGGGGTAGGGGACTTGATAAAAGTAGTAACCAACTAAAGTAGCCTTCACAGGACACAGTTTTATCCTGTTGCTCACCTACTTTTTGTGGTGTTATTTGTTCACCTAGTCTAGCAAATCCAAACTCTTTCCTCTTCCTTTTAAGGTGCTTTTTAGTCTAGATTTATCTTAATTATAGAGCCATCTTCCCCCATCCTTATCTAAATTAAACCCCTCTTTACAAGATCATTTTCTTTACTAGTTACTAACATTAGGCTGTTCATTCACAAATGCTCTTACTCTTTTCTGGTCATTGCCCAAAGTGACTGAGGCCCGAATCAAGTTTGACTTAATTCCATAACTACTCACACACATCAGTCTTTCTTCTCTTTTATTGTCCTTATAGTCAGTTATAGTTTAGTGCTTTTCTAGTTACTTAATTTTATTTCCCCAACTAGTTGATAAATTCTGTAAGGGCAGATATACCATATATATATATTTTTTTACTTTTCATTTTAGTCTCCCTTGTCACAGTGATAGCCATGTAGTAGATAATTATTAAGTATTTTATGAATAACTAAATTAAGACACCTAAGCATCTGACAAATTGCTGCCTAATTAAAATAGTTAAGGAGGTAAGATTTATCTATTCTCATTATTTTCCTTCCTTTTGTGTAAAGAACCCATACCATTTGTCAGTTACCTGGATACATAGGTTATATCGAGAGATTCATAAGTTATAAAGTATTGATTCAACATAAAATTACTGTCTATGAGTTGAAATTCCAAAGACCAAGACATATTACAAATACTGTATGAGTTTTATACCAAAATTCTGTGCAGCTTCTGTTTTTGTATTAAATTTAACTTCTTTCTGGGTATGAAAGAACAGTACACTTTGTAATATAATTGGAGTGCTGTGACAGGAATGTGAATCACTGTCAGAAGAAAGCATGGAATAACATGGGAGCGAAAATATTTGTATCAGTGTTAAAATTCTAAGTGATTTCAAAAAACCATTTTCAGTGTAAAGCTACTTTAATATAGTTTTCAAAATGCTAGATCATATATTTATGTCACTCCTTTTCTGTTCTTTTCAATAGATACAGGGACAAGAGACAGATGGTGTGAAACTTGAGGTTGCAGAAGGAAGCCTACCAAAAGAGGAAACAGAGTTTTTATCAGCCCCTCAGATGACCGATTTGCATGACATTGGTAAATTTTGATTGTATACCACAATGTGGTGTTTTTATACCAAATATTTAGTCATTTGATTTTTAAAAATTTTCATTTTATTTGATATTTTTACTTTTGAGAGAGCGCAAATAAGGGAAGAGCAGAGAGAGACAGGTACAGAGGATCTGAAGCGGGCATTGCACTGACGGTAGCAAGCTCAATGCCAGGCTCAAACAAACAAACTGTTAAGATCATGGCCTGAGCCTAAGTCAAATGCTCAACTGACTGAGCCACCCAGGTGCCCTAGTCATTTGAATTTTTTTTTTAACTTTAAAATTTGAGATAACTTAGTGACCTTGAGCATTTCAGTATAATCTCAGTTTTCTCTTTCTTAAAGTGGAAGGTTTGGACTACTGCTCTCTTTGATCCCTTCTCATTTCTTATTCTGTGATTCTAAATTGTTTTTAATTTAAAGACATAAAATTGGTAGATTTAGGGGTACTACAGATGTGAAGATTAAAGAAATGGTCTTGAATTGCACTATTCACTTTTTTTGTTTTCTTGAGTCAAAATGAATTTAAATTGAAACTGAAGTTATTACTACCAAAAAAAAACATTATTTTTTCGAAGAAGAATGAGTAATATCTCCATACAGAAAAAAGTGATTGTGGTATTTCACTTAGAAATTTCTGTTGAAATATGTATTTTCTTCTCTTCATATGACTTTAGATGTCAGTCACAAAAGCAAGTTATCTACTCTGCAAGACTCTGAAAAAATTAGGCAACTGGAAGGACAAGTTCAAGAGTTAGGAAACCTCATCTCCTCTTTGCAGCAACAACTAAAAGAAACTGAAAAAAATTATGGGGAAGAGATCCATTGTTTGCAGGAAAGGTTTCAAGCTGTCAGTGAGTCCACAGTTCAGCCAAGGTATCTCTCTACTTATAATTTCATTCAGCGGTATTTGTAGATTAGTAACAGTAATAACATGAATGTTTTTCAGAAGAAAATGTGATTTACGCAAAGTTGCATGAAAGAGATGGGGATGTAGTATTATCAAGAAATAAGAGTAGGAGATAATTCTTTGAAATGTGTAAAATGTTATTATAAACTGAAGACATTATAGGGATTTTACTTATACCTTTATTTTATAAAAATGCTGATGTCGTTAATCTCCTGGATTAAATCAGAGTGTGCATGTGTCTGTTATCATATGCCTGGTCTTTACTACTTTGATGTGGGGAACACCCAAGAAATACAATATTTGATCATTCCAGTCATGGCTAGGCTTTACCAGTTAGTTGTGTAATACTCAGATTCACCATGTCCAGAACTCTGGATCTTCCCTTGAAATTTGCTCCTTCAGAAGCCATCTCTGTCTGGGGTGACTCTTCTTTTTCTCAGACCTCACTTCAAGTCTGTCAAGAAATGCTGTTACCTCTGCTTCCAAAATACATTTAAACTGGACTACTTCTCACTAGCCCCCTGCTCCCTGCCATCATGTCTCACCTGGATTACTGCAACAACTGACCTCTTTCCTTCTACCCTAACTCTTCCCTAAAGTCTGTCCTCAACACGTTTCTACAACTTTGTGCTATTAAAATTTAAGACAGATTATGTTGGTCTAGGGCTTTTCTGTCCTTACAGTACCTTGCTAGGTCCTACGTGATGGTTCCCTGTTATTACTTTGACTCTATCTTCTGTTGCATCACCTGTCACTATTCTTATGCCATGCATTCTCCTTGAGATTCTCAAACCATCAGTATCCTCCTGCTTTAGGGATTCTCATTGCTGGTTTTTCTGCCTAGAATGATCTTTCTCTAGACATTTACATGCCCAGCACGCTCACCTCCTTTGGGTCTTTATGCAGATATCATGTTCTCATGTCTTTTCTGATTACCCCATTTAAGTTAAAATTGTTCTTTCGAACTCTGTACACTGATTCCTGCTTCATTTCTTTCTATATAGGCTGTTATGTATATATAAAGCTATATGTGTACAAGATGAAAACCAAGTTTATATTTATAGAGGAGTTTGATCTTGTTTAGTGTCTGTCTTTTATGAAAGACTTCAAGCTTTGTAAGGGTGGGGATTTTGGTCCATTTGAGTCATTGATGTATCCCAGACCTTATAATTATTTCCTCTGCATAGTTGGTGCTCAGTAGATATTTGTTAAATGAACGAACAGTTCATAAGTTAGTTGGGAAGTGTGGTATAATATTTAACTAGCTCTTTAAAATGTCCAGAGATTTCATCTAACTTTGGCTAGCTCTGCTCTTCTAGGACTATCTTCATATGCACTTATTAATGGTACCTCAAGACAAAAAAAACATTTTTTTTCCTTGAGACAAAATAATGATTGTCTACACTTTTTGGGAAACCGTCTGTTTCTCCTTCTTTTCAGGGTCTGTTTGTAGGCTTTGTAGTCATTTACCCGGCTTGGCACAGCCTTCTAAAGCTTCCATTTCATTTGAGATCATTAGCTCTTAAACTTGACCATGTATCAGAAACACTGGAGGTTTTTGAATACTTAAAATTTGACTGGATTATCCATTTCGAGAGTCAGACTTAATAGCTTTGAGATGTTTGTAGCAACCAGCTGTGGATGTTTGTAACAAGATAATTCTGATGCAGAAAGTCCGTGAATTGACATTTGGAAACCATTACTTTAGGTTTTCTGATAAAAAAGAAAATAAGTAGATAGCAAGAACTCTGTAATAATCAGCTGCACTATTTCATATAGCCTTCCTTTAACCAGTGATGCTTTCTAAGTATGAAGAAAAGGGAGTCTTCTGTAAATGTAGACTTATTTGCTATTATTGCAGTTGGGCTTTTGTCGGCCAACCGCTCCTCTCAGAGTTTATAGAATATTCAGTGGAAGTGTGTTGACAGTACCTTTCAGCTAAGACCATTAGTTTTCTCCCACCCCCCAAAACAGGTTACCAACGGTCATGTTCACTCTTACTAATATTGATGAGTCAAAGTTATTTCTTGTAAATGTCATCACATTTTTTAATACAACTATGATACTTTTTGAATAAAGAATGTACTGTTCTTCTAAGATAGATTTGAACTAGTTTAAAGAAGTAATTGAGTCATTCATTTAACATGTATATGTTGGTGTTATATACTAGGAGCCTCTTAGAAATAGAGTATAGAATTGCAATGACTAGAGTCAGACAGATCTGCATTTGACACCTGATTTAACCTTGTACTGTATATAAGATTTTTGGCAGGTTATTTTAACATGTTAAGTAATATGAAGGTCAATAAAACTACCATTAAGAGTGTGAGTATTAAATGAAACAGTGACTGGGATGGGCCTTAGCTAGATGCCGTGGAGGAAGCTATAGATGTATAAAAAGTGACCTTTTCCCTCAAGTGACTTCAATCTAATCATTGAAATAATACTTATTCACAAAATAATATTTTTTAAGAGGTAGTGGTTAAGGAATATAACATGATGATATAACCAAAGTGTTGGAATTTAAACCCATGTCTGTGTGGCATCTTTTACTGCACATTTTTATAATTGCCTATTGGAGTGGTTCCAGAGAAAATGTAAATGAAGGGATGAATATGAGATATTGGATAGAAGGAATGTTGAAAACAAGGTGAAGCGGAAAAACAAAGATGATGCTGTGTTGTAGGAGCTGGAGAATATGGAGAATAATAATACACTAATAGAGAGAAATCAGGCTGGTGGGGAGTTGGACCTTAATATTAAGAGGGGAGCAGTGAGTTTGGTTTTAGCCAGACTATATTTTGAATTTGGGACAAATTCAGATGCTTTCTAATGCTATAAAGCTATAGAATGAAATCATTGTGGACTAGGTAGCATTTTTTATTAGAGCTTGGGTCTTGATAGCTGGGTAGGTAATCAGGAAGGTTTTCTCAGCTATGAAAAAGGTAATCAAAACATAGAGCCAAGGATCAGAATAGTGTGTTAAAGAAGCATTGAGAAAACAGACAAAATTGTGAGACAGAAAAACCAGGAAAGGACAGAGAAGAAAAACAGGGGAGATGAGTTTTTACAATCACTTAACTACCACAAATAGTTCACAGCAGAAGAAACTTATATGGCTAGTGGAAGCTGAAGGATATGTAATCTCAAAAACAAAAAACAGAATTGTTCTGACAAAGTTTTAAAACTTTGTGTTGCTCAAGTTTTGAGTAAATACATAAAACTGTTGTGGGAGTAAAATTAATGTAACTTTTTGGAATATGGCATTATATTAAAGTTTTAAATATTTGTAAGATTTATTATATAGAAAGTCCATAGATATTATAAGGATTGATATTATTGCATTATTTGTAATAGTGAACATTTAGAAACAACCAAATGTCTGTCAGTAGTGGGTTAGTTTTATAAGTTATGAAATGGGACGATGATAACTTCTATCTGAAAATTTGGACAGAATGAAAGAAGAGGATAGAAGGAATAAAGGTAGGCAGAAAGGGAGTGGAATAAAGAAGGCAGTGTGGATATATATCAAAAATGATGCGAGAAATTGTATTAGCTAAACCAAAATTAAAATTTGCTCCTTTAACCTTTTCCCCATGGTTGCTAAATACTAATCTCACCTTGTTTTTATGACCCAAGTTAAGCATTTTAAGGAAAAAAAAATTTACAGAATAATGCTTGTTAAACTGTAATACAGAATAAAGATATGAAAGCAGCACTCTCCACAATAGCTAAAACATGGAAAGAGCCTAAGTGTCCATCAAGTTGTGGTTTATCTATACCATGGAATACTACATGGCAATGAGAAAGAATGAAATCTGGCCATGTGTAGCAACATGGATGGACCTTGAGGGTGTTATGTTGAGCGAAATAAGTCAGGCAGAGAAGGACAAATGTCATATGTTTGCACGTATAGGAGGATTAGGAGGAACTTAACGGAGGAACAAGGGGGAGAAGAAGGGAGGAAATGGTGGGGGAAAGGGAGAGAGGCAAACCATGAGAGACTCTTGAATGCTGACAAAAACTGAGGACTGATGGATGTGGGAGGAAGGGGGGATGGGCATGGAGGAGGGCACTCGTGGGGATGAGCACTGAGTGTTATGTGGAAACTAATTTGACAGTAAACTATTTGTAAAAAAAAAAAAAAAAAGAATAAAGATATGAATACCAAAAAATACGTGAATAGATTAACAACAAAAAAATGTGGAAGTGATTATATAAATTAAGAATCTTCCTTTTGCTGCCTTTGCTCCGCAGTTCCACCAGAGGTAATCATTGTTACCTTTGACCTATATTCATCCAGATTTTTTCTCTGTGTATGTGTATAAATAGTTTTTTAATAAAAATGAGATTTTACAGACTTTTACTCAGTAATATATATCATAGATTACTTTTTAAAAATGTACCTGTAAATAGTTCCATGTCCTCTATTTGTAGTATACTTTGTAAAATGGAATAGAATTCAGTGGTGATGTATTGAAGTTCTCTATCGTTGAAGTGTGTTACTTCAATTTTAAATGGAAAAATTAGTCAAATATACAATTTAAGTTACAGTACCTATAACTCTATGCATGCTGTAAATTTGGACTAACAGTAAAACTCATACACAACTCTAATTCATTCACTCTCTTTTATTCATGTTTAGTTTCTCCAGTGATTCAATGGTAATTCCTGAATCTGATGTCCAGAAAACAGTATACCCTGGAAATTGTCTAAATCACAACATTGATGGTACAATAGAGGTATTATATTTTTAAACTGTTGTATGCACTGATACTATTTTCCTGTCATTTTTATGTCTATAGTAAAATAGTTGCTAAGAAGTAAGCATAATAAGAGGATAACGCTGTATAAAAGACTCAGAAGAGTATATGCAAATAGATGTAATGTATTTTTATAGCATTGGAATAACACAAAGTTAAAATTGAGGGTTTTTTCCCCCCCTAAATATGTTCTAGTTTAAAATTAGTCATGTTTTGTGTAACATGAGCTATGTAAGAAATTAGTTTTAATTCCCTTGCCAACAACTTTTCTTCCCACGGTGGGAAGTTGAGCCCGACTGTTTCTAGAATAGTGTTTAGGAATCCCCAAAATTCAAGACGCTATGGTTAGGACAGTAGGTGAGGCTTCCTTGAGCGCTTTTACAGTATAGGCCAGCTAGTTAAATCACGTTCTGTCTCTCCTCAACATTGTATATATTCTCAATTTGTGGCCACTTTCCAGAAACTTACAACTATAAAACATTTGTCTTCATTCAGTAGACTTTTAGTTCTTAACTCCTATAGAAAACAAAGATCATTACTTTCTTTTGTTTTGGAAACAGAGGAGAGATATTGGCTACTTATCTTGATTGTACCATACTTATCCTGTATGGAGTATCTATTTGAATGCCATTCCATAATTGGTAAACATAAAAATACTTTCATGCTGAGAATATGTTTACATTTTTAAAAACTGTTTATAGGTTTTCTAGTTATAAAAGTAATTTGTATTTGTAGAAAACTGGATGCTGTTAATAAATATCAAGAAGAAAATAAAATTTGCTTATAATTTCATAGGCAAAGATAGCCACTGTTCACTTTAGGTGAAATTAGATACACAATTATATTTAAGAAGTATCTTTATCCTACTGTAGAACTATGTTGGTAATTGTAAATATATTTCTCACTTTTCATCTTTTAAGTTCACTGTAGTAAGTACATTATTTAGAATTCTACACCAGAATTATTTGCCAAAATTGTTTTTAATTAAGAGTAGAACTGAAATTTACTTATTAAAACTTCTCAGAAGTTTTCTAAGAAACATTGATCTTTTGAGGGTATTTGAGAGTAGAAGTTTAAAAGTAAGTGGTATATGATTCATATAAACAAGTCTGTTATATTTTGCTTTTTAATTTAGTTTTCTGATGACTTTGGAGTGAAACAGGAAACAAATGTGGTTAAATTGCTGGAAAAACAGTACCAAGAACGATTAGAAGAAGAAGTAGCTAAGGTAAGTTCATAGTTTGTTGGATTATTGCGGTTTTTGTATTCCCTTCGAGCCTTCAAAAAACATAGATTTTATTGATAGTAATGACATTTTTTTTTAAAGTTTTACTTAAGTAATCTCTACACCCACCATGGGGCGCAAACGAATGGCCCCCGATCAAGAGTTGCATGCTCCACCAACTGAGCCAGGCACCCCTGCACTTGTGTGTGTGTGTGTGTGTGTGTGTGTGTGTGTGTTTAATGTTTTTTATTTATTTCTGAGAGAGAGAGACAGCATGAGCAGGGGATGATCAGAGAGAGAGAGGGAGACCCAGAATCTGAAACAGGCTCCAGGCTCTGCGCTGTCAGCACAGAGCCCGATGTGGGGCTCGAACCCACGAACCTGAGATCATGACCTGAGCTGAAGTTGGACACATAACTGACTGAGCCACCCAGGCGCCCCTCTGCACTTTATTTTTTGTTACAACTTTGATACATAGCTTATTTTTAAATTGTCAGTTTCTGGTATCGACCACAGTTGCTTCTAAGTGGAATGTTCTGTGAACTTCTCCTTTAGAAAAACATTTTCTTCTTGATATGGAATAGTAATTAGAAACTTTTGAGAATGCCAAAACAAGTCTTTATAAATATATTACCTGGAAGTAGTACCTCGTGATGAAGTTTGGCCTTCCTTCAAAGGTAGGGGATGTAGTAGGAAATGAGAAAGAAGGTGGTTTGTCTTTTATATATTTTCTTTGCCTATCTCTTCCCTGAGATTTACTGTGATGTTTGTGACTAGAGATACTCTTAGCTGCTAGTCCCAGAGCCATTCTTTTAAATTCTTGAATGCCAAACATATCACCTAATTTCCCATTATGATTCCATTTCTTTTATCTTTGTATTCCCTTTCAAAGTGTGTATCTGGGGTGCCTAGGTGGCTCAGTCAGTTAAATTGACTGACTCAGTTTAGGCTTAGGTCATAATTTCAGGGTTCATGGGTTCAAGCCCCGCACCTGGCTCTATGCTGACAGAATGGAGCCTGCTTGTTATTCTGTCTCCTCTGCTCCTCTCCTATTCATGTTCTCTGTTTCTCTCTCTCTCTCATGTGTGCTCCTTTCTCTCTCAATAAAGAAATAAACTTTAAAAATAAAATAATAAAATGAATATACCTGATTGTGTTCTTTCTTGGAACAGTTGAATTTTGAATTTTGTCTGCATTTTAATAATGTTTCAACTGCTCCAATATAACAATTCCAATGGATATATGCATTTTAAAAGAGGAGGATTGAATGATTATATAGGAAATGCCTAAGGAGTTAGGTTAAGCATAAATTAGAAGAGGAAGTCAACACCCAAGGAAACATGTGGGCCATAACGACTTAATCACTCTGTATCTGAATTCAACGTTTAGTTCCTGGAGATCAGAGTAAAAAGTGAGGCACCATTGCTTATATAGCTCTCATTATCTAGTTCTTTAGAGAAATGCAGATTGTCTTTTGCACTTAGCTCTTAGAAAAATTTCTCAAGTGGAATGTTACAGTAGGGCATCATAGCAATTAAGAGCATGAGGTTTGATATTGGATACACCGTGCTTTAAATTCTTGTTCTAATGACTTACTAGATTTATGATCTTAGGAAACTTACTTAACTTCCGAGTCTATTTCCTCTGTTAAAAGAGGAAAAAATAGGGATAAGTAATTTTTATAAGAATTTGGTGAACTACTATATATAAATCATCTACCAGATGATGGACTCATAAATGAAACTTTTAAAGTAGTCATATTACTTTGATAATGGTGATGATAGAAGTATGTTTTGTAAAGCATCATTCATCTAACCAGGTAGCAGAGCACCAAGATGCAGGTCATTGAAGACTGCTCTAAAGACATCCAGGGTACAATGGTCCAAGAGGTAACATTTGATGGTCCAGCCTGATTATAGAGTAGTATAGGTTGTTGACATGAGCCACCAGTACTGATGAGATTATGCTCTACCCTATACTCTTTAGGTGGGATGTTGGAAGAAGATTGAGAACCAACCATTGCTTCAAAAACACAAAGTATATAGAGGAAGCCCAGTAGGGGTAGTGATTCCCAATATAGATCACATTAGATTCAACCTGTGATTTGTGTACTTACCACTGTAAATAGACATTTATTTACATTTCATTGCCAGGCAATGTTCCAAGTGCTTGGGTATAGCAGAGGTAAGAAAATGAAATCTTTGCTCCCATAGACCTTCCATTCTAGTCAGTGTAGATAGATGGTGGTAAATACTATGAAAAGAAAACAGACCTGGGCACTAGAACTGTTAGGAAATTCCTTGGGGAGTTGAGACGGTGTCATTTATATAGGGTTATTACAGAAGACCTCACTTTCACAGTGATATTAGAAAAACCCCCGAAGGAAGTGAGGGAGTAAATTATGAAGATATGGATTGAATATCTTTTGAGAAAGTGGAATGCAAGAGAAAAAGTCGAGAATTACACCAGTGAATGTTTTAAAGAGGTGGCCAAGCAGAGTGGCAGGAGTGTGAAGGCCATTTGCCCAACTGCCAGCTCTGCTGAGTGAGAGGATGGTTTGATTTAGTCCTGCCACCCCTACAGTCAGGGAACCCATTTGGTGAAATACTCCTTATCTTCTCAGCAAATGTAACTGGGCACAGGAGGAAGAAATAAAAGGAAAAGGGGCAAGGGCTAGGGGAAAATATTACTCTAGGTTATTTGACATAAGCAACTAGAAGAATGAAGTTGCTGTTAGATGTCAGAAAAGACTGCAAAAAAGCAGTTTTTTGAGAAGAGAGATAGACTTAAGATTTTAGCTTAAGAATTCAGACCCATTAGGGCACTGGGTGGCTCAGTCTGTTGAGCATCGGACTTTGATTCGGGTCGTGATCTCGCAGTTTCTGTTTGGGCCCTACATTGGGCTCGTTGCTGTCAGCGTGGACCCTGCTTTAGATTCCCCGGCCCCCTCTCTCTGCCCCTCCCCTGCTTGCACTCTCTAAAAAAAAAAAAAAAATTCAGACCCATTAAATGCAAACAGTAAATGCTTAAAAATAAATATTGAAGAAGTGGTTAGACACTTATAGAGTTCAGAAAATAGGATAAAACTAGACATGAAAATAGGGTGGTGAATAGGACAGTGGTTTGCAAACTGAGTTGTAACTCATTTTTAGGTCATGAAAATCTGGTTTTGGACTAGGATTTCAATATACTAGGAAAGTTCAATTATATAAACATACACACAAAACATATGTATGCTTTGGGTCACAGTATAAAATGTTTTTCTTGTTTGTGTATGTGTGTACCATGGTTGCATTGAAAAAAATTGAAAAACAATATAGAAGTGTAGATAAAACAGAGGTCAGGGGGGGCTGAGCCTGGATAACAGCAATGTTTAGAAATCAGAGAAATGAGGAAGAATAAAGAAGATAGAGAAAAAGCAGTAAATTAAATATGGGAAGAACAAAATTAATAAGAATATATCAAGAAAAGAATTTATTAAACTTTGTCAGATGTTTTTGATACATCACAAATGATTAGAACTACAGATTAAGTGTTGGATTTTACAATGTGAAATCGTTGGTGAGTTTCAAGAAACATTTGATGGGGTGGTACAGACAAACTGATTAGATTGGATTTGAGACAGTGAAGAGGAAGAATGAAGAGATTAAATTTAGAGTTTTACTTGAAAGAGGAGCAGAGAAATACAGTGGTAGCTCAAGGGTGATGTAGAGTCAAGCAATAGATTTTTGTTGTTGGTATTTTGTTTCTGTTTAAGGAGAAAGGTGTCCTGTTTGTTAACAGTAATTATGGAGGAGAGAAGGAAAAGAATAGCTAATTCAGGAGAGAGAGAAACAGTTACTGGAGCAGTGTCCTTGAGTAGAGGAGAGGAGGTACAATGTCCTGGAGGGTTGCCATTAGGTAGGAGCATGGCAGTTTAATCCATGATAAGAAAGAAGGCAGAGAATATTTGGTTCATCAGGATGTTTTCAGGTGTGGTATTTGGAGCTTTTGGAAGTTCTCCTCTGATTGCTTCTATTTTCTCTAAAATAAGAAGCAAAGTCAGCACCTGAGAATGAGAACGGAAGGGAACACCTTGAAGCTTTAAGGAGAGAGAGCTTTCTAGGAGAAGGAAAAGACAAGGGAAATTGAGTAGAATTGCCCAGTATCCTGAAGGGCTCAATCAGGACAGTAGTTATGAATTTAAAATAAGACTCTTCAGCTCGGTTGGATTTTTTTTCCCTCCTCAGCTAAATTTAGCTTACACAGGCATGGAGTAGGCAGTTACCTATAATCACAGGTGGAATTTGGTTAGATGGTATAGTGAAATGGAAGGGAGAGAATCACAAGGTAGTTGAGTCTTTAGTTCAGTTTTTTTGTTTTCAGACCATACTGTTCTTTTAATTATTTCTGTTACACATTTCTAATCTAAAGAAAGTGATCTTTATTATACAGATTTTTCCAAATTTCAGACTCTTCCTTTGTGACTTAACATAGGGTCAGATTTTTGTTGTTTGTCATCTTCTTTATTGAGGTATAATTTACATACCATGAAATTCACAGATTATAATTGCAAAATTCAGTGAGTTTTAACAGGTATTTAGTTATGAAACCAGCAGCACCATCGAGATATAAAACATTGCTGTGACCCACAAAGTTTCTTCACGTTCCTTTGCACAGTCTCCTTTTTTATATTGCTGGATTCTGTTTATTAATATTTTGTCTAGAATATTTATGTCTGTAATCATGAGGAACATCATCCATAGTTTTATTTTCTTGTAATGTCTTTGGTTATGGTTTCAGGTTAATGCTGGCCTTGTAAAATGTTGAAATATATTTTCACTTCTCTTTTCTGGAAGAATTTATGTAGAATTGATAATATTTTATTCTTAAATATTTTGTAGAATTTGTTAGTGAAACTATTAGGGCCTGGAGTTTTCTTTGTTGGAAGATTTTATTAAACTATGAATCCGATTTCTTTAGTAGATTTTGTTTTACTCAGGTAATCTCTTTTAGAGTGAGCTTTATTTGTATCACTCGGCATTGGTCCATTTCATCTAAGCTATTGAATTTATGTTGGTAAAGTTGTTTATAGTGTTCCTTTATTACTTAAATGTCTCTTTCTCACTTCGTCATCTCACTTCTTTGTCATCCTGGCTAGAGGCTAGCAATTTATATTGTTATTTTCAAGGATCCGACTTGTGGGTTTTTTAAAAACTGTTTTTGTTTTATTTTCATTGATTGCTTTTCTTTATTTTTTACTTGTTTCTACTTGCTTTGGGTTTAGTTAACTTTCTTTTTCTGATTTCCTAAAAGACCTTTCTTCTTTTCTAATATGTGCATTTAATGCTATAAGTTTCCCTTTAAGCACTCCTTTAAGCTGCATTCTACACATTTCATTCAGTCTGAATATTTATTTTGTGACCTCCCCTTTGATTCATGGGTTACTTAGAAATGTGTTGTTTAGGGGCGCCTGGGTGGCTCAGTCGGTTAAGCGTCCAACTTCAGCTCGGGTCATGATCTCACGGTTTGTGAGTTGGAGTCCCACATTGGGCTCTATGCTGAAAACTAGCTCAGAGCCTGGAGCCTGTTTCAGATTCTGTGTTCCCTCTCTCTGATCCTCCCCTGCTCATGCTGTCTCTCTCTCTCTCAGAAATGAATAAAAAACATTTTAAAAATTGAGAAAAAGAGAAATGTGTTGTTTAGATTTTTCACATTTAGAGGTTTTCAGATATCTTCCTGTTAATGTATAATTTTTAATTTCTTTGTGGTCAGGCATACTTTGTATGATTTCAGTTTATTTAAATTTATTGTCCTAAATGTGTTCTGGTTGAATGCTACGTGCATACTCAAAAAGAATGAGTATTCTGCTGTTCAGACTTCAAGTTTGCCTCTTGTATTACTACCCTTCAGCCTGAAAATTTTCCTGTAGCATTTCTTTTAGAGCAAATCTGCTGGCAACAAATTCAACATAACGATATATTCTGTGTCATCTAATTTTGAATTATATAGTGAATATTTTAAATATTGTGTAAAGTCTTAGTCTTAGGATGTTCTGGAAAATGTGGGAGAAAAAATGTTTTTAAATAGAAAACTCAGATTCAGGCCACAGGTTGTCTTCGCTTCCGCATACAGATTTCTTCAAGTTTTGACTCCCTCTGCAGTTTGCCTGCTTTTGTTTACTTCTCTGGTTCTCTGGTAGTTGCTTTTGTGTTTTGTTCAATTTTCAGTTGTAATCAGTTGTAATTTCTGTTAACTGGAATTACAAGTCTCTGTCTTAATGTTTTTTTATTCCACAATGTAGATAGAATTATTGCTTTGTGCCCATCAGTGTTTAGACTTCTCCACATGTTTACAAAAAAAAATTTTAATACTCTAATCCTTTCTGCATCTTATTCCTTCCTTCTAGGATCATTTTCTGCTTTTTGAGGGACATCCTTTAGAAGTTTTTTATGGATGATCTCTTTATTGGGAGTGAACTCTTTTTGTTTGTTTTTATTTCATGTTTTATTTTGCTGTCATTCCTGAAAGATGATTTTGTTGACTATTCAAATCTGGCTTGACAGTTGTTTTTGTGTCAGAACTTTAAAGACTACATTTCATTGTTTTCCGACTTCCTCTTGTTTCTACTGAGAATGTCCTTGTCATTTTAATTGTTGTTCTCCCATAGGTAATACATCTTTTTTCTCTGGAAACTTTAAGAACTATTTGTTCTTGGTCTTCTCTTTATTTGTCCTTCCAAAACTCATTGGTCTTCTGGACTCTTAGGAGTGGTACCTTTGTATTCTCACCTGTTACTTCATGAAATAGTTCCTTTCCATTTCTCTCTTATATAACCTCCTAGAACAATAATTAGATGGGGGTTGAACATTCTCATTTTGCTCATTACTCTTTGCTTCTCTTTCGTATTTAAAAAAAGTTTTTAAATGTTTATTTATTTTTGAGAGAGAGACAGAGCGCAAGTGGGGAAGGGACAGAGAGAGAGGGAGATACAGACTCCAAAGCAGGCTCCAGGCTCTGAGCTGTCAGAACAGAATTCGATGTGGGGTCGAACTCTCAGACTGTGAGATTATGACTTGAGCTGAAGTTGGATGTTTAACTTACTGAGCCACCCAGGCGTCCCAGCTTCTCTTTCATATTTTTAATATTTTTGTCTTTGTTGCATTCTTAGTATTGAGAGACAAAGAGAGAAGCAGATCAGGATCAAGATAGGAAATTAAAATAAAAGCTAGTCTTGAGATCTTGACCACTAGTTAGAGAAGATTGAAGGTATATAAAATAGAGAATATCTCTGAATCAGTTTCTATAACATTTCTTTTAGTTTAAAACTATTTTGAGTGGTAACTTTTTAAATTGCTGCTGGTATTTATAAATCTAATCCTTTTTGTTTACTTTATTTCTTTAGGTCATTGTGTCAATGAGTATAGCATTTGCTCAACAAACTGAACTATCTAGAATATCTGGGGAAAAAGAGGATACTACATCATCAAAACAAGCACATGCTTTCTGTAAGCAAGAACATTATTGCAACGAAATGAAATTATCACAGGGTCAAGCTTTTGAGGAAAAGGACATGAAATTTAAAGAAGAATTTAAGCCACTTAGTAAAGAGTTGGGAGAAGATGGAAAGGAAGTTCTGTTATCAAACGGTGATACTCTTGATGATACACTAGAATCGAAGGACCGTGAACTGACTATTTCAGAAGAAATGTTCTCCAAAGATAAAGCATTTATAATCAGAGAATCTGTAAGTGTATTTCTTTGTGTAAAAAAGTCTGAATTCCTTCACTGTAAAAGTATTTTCAGTAATACTTATTAAGTATTCCTTAATGGGGAAGTATTCCCCATTAAGTATTCCTTAATGGGGAAGGAAATTATTAGATCCAGTCTTAAGGATTTGCATTTTGAATGTGTTTTATTACTTCTAAGGTATATGAATAAGTGATTTACTATTTTATTAAATAAAACAAATCTGGTTCATAGTAATCTTGTGTATATTATGCATATTATGCATGATAAAATCTCATTTTAAGACAATTTTGTTTCAGTCACTTTAAAGTTAATTATCCCATAGCTTAATAAAAGATTTGTTTCATTTAATGTAATGATAACATCACAAGGAAATAGCTTCATGTTTAAGAAGATAAAACATTGTAGGGGCACCTGGGTGGCTCAGTCGGTGAAGCATCTGACTTTGGCTCAGGTCATGATCTTGTGGTCCGTGAGTTCGAGCCCTGTGTCAGGCTCTCTTCTGACAGCTCAGAGCCTGGAGCCTACTTCAGATTCTGTGTCTCCTTCTCTCTCCCGCTTACACTCTGTCTCTCCCTCTCTCAAAAATAAACATTAAAAAAAAAAACCAAAAAACACTTGAATCTGTAAATATTATTTCTTCTTTACTTATTAATGTAGGATCTATTCTGTGTCTATACTGTAGCTATTTGTGCCTTTAATGGAAAGAAATATATCCTGCTTTTTAAAAACTTATCTAAATGAAAAATTTTTATTAATATTCAGGATAGGTTATATCTAATTTACCGGCAACTGTTCAAGGTAGAGTGCTTCGGGAATTGAAGCACTTGTAGAAATTCATTAAGGAGTTGATTTCTAATGAGTATGAAAAAATAGAATATAAAGCTTTAATTTCCAAATAAAAATTATTGAAAATTATGTCTTGTAGATTGTTCTGTATTCTTATATATTTTCTCTGTAGTACTGTGATGACCACTGCATAGTATAAATTAGGTAAAATTTTTCATGCTTTACAAGTATTCCATTTATATTATCTCCCTGTCATAAATGTCCAAAGGAATAGGGAGCTACAGCTTCATTAAGAGCTAAAGGCATTTTGAGAGTTTTTATTTTTTATTCTTCTCCCTTAGATTGCATTTAAACTAACTGAAAAATAGCTGTTTTGCTTTTGTAGAAAACGTGTAATGATAATCAACTAACTTCACATTTATTTGGAATTAAGACAGATCTCTTTTTTTTAATGTTTTAGTTAAATAATGGGAATAGAAAATCATGTGCTTTATAGTAGAATTGCTTTTATGTTTATTTAAAATATTGATGCTGGCAGATTTCCACAAAATGTTTTATGATTGCTTTTTCTTTTTTTTTTTTTTTTTTT
>NW_027532040.1:1614854-1668479 GCF_008692635.1 Crocuta crocuta | reverse complement strand
TTTTTTTATTTTTTTTTTTTTTTTTTTTTTTTTTTTTTAACTATTTTAGATCCATGATGAGATTTTGGTATCAAGTATGGATGCTTCTAGACAACTGATGTTAAATGAAGAACAGTTGGAAGATATGAGGCAGGAACTTGTACGACAATACCAAGAACATCAACAGGCGACAGAACTGTTACGGCAGGCACACATGCGCCAAATGGAGAGACAACGAGAAGACCAGGAACAACTACAAGAAGAGATTAAGAGACTGAATAGACAGTTAGCCCAGGTATGAGATTTAGTGTCCCTTTTCTCTCCAGTTAAAATAACAGTATTCTTTATATAGCCTTTTTTACAAAAGTCAAAACTATTGCCAAGATCTGAATAAATACAAGTGTTTAACATCAGGAACAGACTCCCATCAGCACAACAGCCTTAGATCTTGTTAGGAGCACCTGACTTAACCTTGGAGTGCATTGCATCTCTGCCATTTTATTTATCTGCCTTTTTAGGCATTTGGGGAAAAGTGGCTACAAGGCTGTTTGTATATTTGTTTTTAATCATTTCATTGATCATACATGCAAAAGCACTGTGACAGTTTTGGAAATTCTTTGTGCTGAGGTGTAGTTGATACTCAGTTCTCCCATATTCATCTATAGTTTTGTGAGTCCACCAATTAGCATCTGTAAGGTTTACCTTTACCTTTAATCTATCTTTTTAATCATGAATGGAAATCTGAAGTGGTATGTTTCTGGGACTTTCTCCAGAGAAACATCTCTTCTTGATTTGAGAAATGCGAATTTATATAACATTCTTATCCCTTTTCTGACTCCTTGGTATTTGGGAGCTGGATTCTTACCAATTGCTGTATATGGTATACTCACAAAATCATTACAGAAAAGCAAGAAATATTTTTATCGAAAGTTCCTATAAAAACAAATTTATTGACTTTATTTCAAAAACTTAAGAGATACAAAATAGCAAAATATTAAAATATGTTCTTTCCAGTATAGAATAGGAAAATTGGCAGCTGAACATAAAACATTTGAAAAAATTGATTTTGCTTTTCTTCATTGCATTTTGTGAATTTAAATTTCTGAATTTTCAATGCAAAATTGACATGTGAATATACTATTGAGCTTCACAAAGTCCTGAATATTCTAGGCCTGATTAGTTTATTTTACCTTTTAAATTTTGCATTGAATTTTATATACGCTTTTAACCCCTAATCATGGGATGTGACTCATACATAAAAGGGCTTTCTCTTGGTCCCTGGGGTTAAAACAAATCTGCTTATTATTTCTGCTTTTTTCTTCTCTCGCAAACAATATTCTCTCATGACCTTTTTTCTTATTTAGAGATCCTCAATAGATAATGAAAACCTGATTTCAGAGAGAGAAAGGGTGCTTTTAGAGGAGCTGGAAGCACTAAAGCAGCTGTCTCTAGCGGGAAGAGAGAAGCTGTGTTGTGAGCTGCGCAACAGCAGTACGCAAACACAGGTAGTATGGACTCTGCCCCACCTAGGGGCCAGGGGTCAACATGCAGTAGGATCTGTTTGTCTTTGTTGTCCATGTGAAATGTATTTTTTATGGGTGTGGAGCTTAACAGATTTGTGATTGTTACATGCCAGGTAGGTGGAGTCAAGATACTTTACGTTCCATTTAAGGTAATTTGAATCAGACATTGCTGTAGCAGCAGCTGTTGCTTCACCAGGGAGCAGCCTAACAAACTGGATGTCACCCTACAGCATGCGTGAGCCTGAACCCAGTAAAATTGTTTTCATCTGTGCATTAGGCTGCCTTAGCTTTTTTGATAATGCTAATCTCTTGATAAAATGTAGTTAAATATTATTTCAAAGAAAACCTATCTTGCACGCAGAGGTTTCTGTTTCACCTTATAGCAGTATAGAAGAATGACATGCTGTTTCCAAGATGACAGGTTTTCTTTCTCTTTTGTCCTCTTTACCTTTACACAATCTTGAACAGAATGGAAATGAAAACCAAGAGGAAGTTGAGGAACAGACCTTTAAAGAAAAGGAGTTAGACAGAAAACCTGAAGATGTGCTTCCTGACATTCTGACCAATGAAAGGTATACAGAATGTGTATTTTGTCAGCAAAGAGGGAATTAAATAGTTGTTTCAGTGTGATAAACTTTATATGTCCTTGTTTTGATCTTGTACATTTATTTTGTTCATTTTACTTTGTAAAGAATTACCAACTTTTGATAGACAAACTTTTTAAAAATCTTTTTTATGTAAAGTAATTTTTAATTGGATATTGATCATGTATCTATTTCAGTAAATGGTAAGGCATTATTTGGTTTTCAAACCTTTCTTGATTAATTTTATTCTGTTCTTATGCCATTTTTTATCCTAAAAAACACAGTTGTATGTGCGAATATATTTCTTCATTGTATGGACATACATTCAATATAAGCCACCCCTTGTTTGTGATGAGAAAAAAAATGAAGTGTGATAGTCTACAGCTAGCTTCTTTCTTTGATTTACTCCATATCAGATGGGAACTTTCAGTCCATATCCCACTTTTATAGACAAATAAATTAATGATCTATTGTTAACAGAACTTTCCCTGATTTGATTTTGTAGAGGTTAATAAAAATGTAAAATATTAAGAATAGTTATCCCCATAATAACATTAAGGATTGTAAGAATAGTATTTTAAACTTTGTTCTGCTCAAATGAAAATAATTTCTTTAATTTTAAATTAAATTAATATCTACTAACTTAATTTCCTCCTTTTCCAATTTCTGTGACTGTCAACCCTCTGTGTCCTCCTAACCTCCTTCCTCAGCTTGCATGGAGGAATTTGGCCCCTAAGATTTTGGCTTCCCCATTGGATCATCAGTATGGAACGCAGTCAGTATGGAACTCAAACAAGAAAGACAGTGTATGAAAATTAGAGTTACCATGGCAATATAAAATAAACAAACTGTTTATTTTATATTCTTTAATTGGTATATTTTTAAAACTATGCAGTGTTTAATTTTTAGGAATTTTTGTAGTGCTAGTAAATGAGTATTCATATTTTTATTTTTACCATCATATTAATTTTAATTATTTCTCTTATTTAGAAATATTTTCAAATTGTCCTAATCCTGAGGTGTTTAGGGCTTGAACAAAACTTCAGAGAAAAAGTTAAATAAAACCTTTGACTTACTTCCTACTAACTAAATTACTTAGGGTTTTATTTTTAATATCCTCGCCTCATGTAAGCAGAGAACTTGATCTAGGTACAAAAATAGAACGGTCTCTTTCACTTGACAAATACTGAAGGAACACTTGCCCATTTATTACCTTGTCTAAAAATAGTGATGTCATGTGCCTGTGAAAACATATCCTTTAACCTGATTGTTGGTGATCTCCCACAGTGTGAAGTTGAGAGAGAAAACAGTCTTAAAGCAGAGGACCTTTACTATGAAAGTCTCTTATTTTATCTATATGTATTAAATACAAAGTTTGCTACTGTAGTACTCTTAATGAATTAAGCTGTTAGGACACGAGAATTGTTTAGTTATTCAGAAGGTTAATCAGACAATCTCCTGAATTACCATTTATGGAAGTATATATCTTGATATGAAAAGATGTTTATATTAAGTAAAAAAAAAAAAAAAAAACAAAAACTTAAAAAACACTTTTCACCTGGATAATTCCATTTTTGTTTTTAAAATGTGTATGTTTATGAGGCATAGGGGAAGTCTAGAAAGAGAGGCATTAAAATGTTAACACTGATTATTTTTACTGAGGTATTTAGATGGGTGAGTAGCAGTATTTTCTCATTTTTTGAAAATGAGAGTGTGTGACATCTTTTAAAAAAGAGAGATGCTCTTTTGATTCCATTTGGTTGAAAATAGGTCCCTTCTACTGGGCTGAAATTAATACAGTTTATGTAACTTGAGAAATTTTTGTCTCTGGAGCAGATATAATAAATGATATTTTCTCTAGTGTTGGAGGATAGTGATACTGCACAATAGACCTTGTGAAAAACAGGTCTCTGCCTGTTTTTGTAATTATCTAGATTATCACCACTAAGTTGTAGAAATACACATTTGTCTAGTGAAATTTTTAAATTACATTTTAAATTATATTTGACACATAAAAAGATTAAATATGACATATGTATAAGAACCTCAAATGGTACTATAAGCCTGCATATGCTTGATACTACCACAGTTTTTAAAACTTAACTTTTGCATCTCCTTAAAATTTTCTTCTAATTTGGAAACTACTAGCTTAAAACTTTACATGTTTGATTAAGGTCAGTAAAGTATTGCACTTTTGTAAAAGATGTTGTAATTTACTGATGAACCAAACTTTTTAAAAAGAAAATAAATTTAAAAAACAAAAAACACTTCATTTTAAGTGCTATGCATATTTGTAGAGATGATCATATCATATTTTATTGTTCATGTCAGATATTTTGTGGTACATTTTGTGTGGAACATAAGCACAGTGTTTGCTTCAAAAAGATTAAGCATTGTAATAAATGTTTCTTTCTCTATACAGGTTCGCACTCCAGAAAGCTAATAACAGACTTTTGAAGATCCTCTTAGAAGTTGTAAAGACAACAGCTGCTGTTGAAGAAACAATTGGTCGCCATGTCCTCGGTATTCTAGATAGATCTAGTAAGGTCCAGTCATCTGCCAGCTTGATTTGGAGGTCAGAAGGAGAGGCACCTGTAAAGTCATGCATCCATGAGGAGCGCATAGGAGGTACTAATTTTATATACTGTTGAGACTATCCTCATCTTCAATAAATCTTTCTGAGAGCAAGGCAGTTTGGTATGTGTTGAAAACACAGAAGAGAGAATACTAAAGTTTTTTCCAACAAAAAGATCTCCAGACACAAATATTTTGGAGCCACTGTTCTCAGAACACCATTATTCTATAGCTTTTGCAAGTGGGTGTCTTAGAGTTGTTATTGTACATACTCAGGGATACTACTGTGCTACAGAAATCAGAGGCTATTAATTTCTCCACCAATAAAATAAAAATTCTACATCATTTCTCAGGACTTTTATCATTATCTATAAAGTATTGGCAACATCCTGAAACCACCCTGTAAGATTAGAAATAAAGAACTTTTAGGAATCAGGCATCTGTTTTACATATTTGTTGAGTATGGTTAAAGAAAAAAAAAAGGTCTCTGTAAGAAACCACGGCTTGACCTTATCTTTAGGCTATCCTCTGCTAGATCCTTACTTCCTTTTGGAAAAGTGGTTTGAAGTATGACAATATGTATGGATCCAGAGGTTGGATCCTGAAAGACATCACTCTCTTCCTAATGTTGTCTTCTTCGAGCTCTGTGAGCTGGAGTTTCTTCTTGGAATTTCTTAGTTTCATACTTGCTGACATCCAGTCTCTATTGTTTTTTAATTCTTTGTTGATAAGAGAATCAGGAAATCAGAGGGTGAGAAAATATACATCAGATGGGAAAGGATAGGGTCTGGACTATTATATCAGCAGATCAAGCCCTACATTCCACACCTAAGCATGTCTCCCCAGTTAGAGGCCAATCATATAAAAGTGCTAGTATTTGCAATTTTTGAGAGCATGTTGTTGAAGATTCTTGTGGAGAAATGAAAAGAGACTATCCCACTTATAGAAAGTTTATCTGATTATAGTTTGGCCAGTAGCATGTTTCTATGTGCAGAGAAAAGTTTGATTTGAAATTGTAAGTAAAACTGCCTCAGTTGAGTACAAAGATAATTTTAAAAACTTCTTTTATTTTTTAAGGGTTTTTTTGTTTGTTTTTTAAGACAGAAAGAGAGCAAGCAAGCAGGGGAGAGACTCAGAGGTGAGGATGGGAGAGAAAAAGAGAGATAAAGAGAATCTTGAGCAGGCTCCACACTCAGCACAGAGCCTGACACAGGGCTCAATCCCACAACCCTAGGATCATGACCTGAGCTGAAATAAATGCTCAGTCAACTCTGTTACTCAGGTGTCCCATACTACTGAATTTTTAAACTCTCTGTCATATCATTCTTTTCAAAAGTTATAGAAATATTTTTTCAAATTAACATCACTCTTTTGTTAACCTCTCAGTTGGGTATTTTGTTTCTACAAATGGATCTTCATGTAAAGGAAAGAATTAGGTAATACTTTCTTGGTCTCATTGTAAAAGTGTTTATCAGACTATTTAGGATGGCCACTAATATCACTGGGGACACTTACAGATCCATTTTGCATCTTGAAGGGAATATTGAATTAATAGAGTCTATAATTTAAAACTTTAAATTTTCTGATAAACTTTGAAGAATATATTGGTTTTAAAAATTGACACTTCCATGTATAAGAATTTTTTCTGATGTTCCTTCATATTTTTCATGGAAGCATTATTGTAAAAGCTAAAAAGAACTATTGAAATATTTCTTTTATGTCTTATTTAATATAACAAAGAGTTAGTCTTAATCTGATTATGAAGCATCATTTGCTTTTCAGTTTTTACGTATGATTTTTTATTGTAGGTAGTAGCACTTGTGATTAATTTTCAGCCTTCAAGTCCAAACTTGTTTAGATTTTAAACATGTATAGACTTGTTAACTCTCTAAAAAAGTAAATAATTGATTTGCTAATGTTTGCTGCCTCATAAGAGTAACCTAGTTTATGAAAGTGAAGGGAGATTTTGAGCCACTGTCAAATTACTTGAACCTGAGTGAATATGAAAGTAGTTCATACCAATGAGTTCCCCTAGGAAATTTCTTTGACCCAGCACTGTGATGGCTCAGTGGTACAATGCTTACCTCTCTCTTAGGTAGCCACGCACTGAATTTCATCACCTGCAGCTTCCTTTTGGAGTAGTGTGAAGTGATAGAATGCTGGGTTAGTTATCAGGAGGTCCTGGATTCTTGTTTGTTATAACTCTCTGCAACCTTGGGCAAGTCTCTCCCAAGGCTTCAGTTCAGTTCACTCATCTGTGAGGTATGAGAGGCAAAATAGAGTCCATGGTTTCCAGTTTGGGCTCTGGAGATCTTCAGAAGGCCTTTGGTTTAGGGAATGCCCTATCAGATCACCTACCTTGCTTAACCTGAGAAGATAGGGAATGAACATGGTATGAGTCCATAAAGTAAATGGCTAAAGGAAATACTTAAACCATCATCTGCTGTGTTTAAGATACAGAAATGAGTGGCTCACCAATCTGAAATCATGAGTCTCTTCACCAAGCTGGCAATTCTGAGGTTTCCATTGGCATTTTACAAAATTGCCCTGCTAGTATGTGTTTTTCTCTGATTTCCCTTCCCCCCCCCCCCGAAGACTCTTATAAATGCAGCATAAATGTGCTGTCTTTCTCATTCTTTTTATTGCATTGGAAAAAACAAAAAAAATTCAATTTCTTCATTGGAACATATTATTTTTGTTTATATCTTCAAAGTGTTACTATAAAATACATTAAGCTAGTTGACATCTTCATCTTTTAGAAAAGATATTTTAATGTGTGTTTTATTAGCATTTGAAAAAATTAACTTTCACTGGCCTGTCATAAGCCATTTTGTTTTATGTATCTTTTGTAGTTTGTGCTTGAGATTTGTTCCCATGCAATATACAATATCTTCAATTTTTTTTTTGTCATCATTGATGTTGTTTTCTCTTTCCCCAAAGCATTGCTGATTTCTTCATAATACGAAAAAAAAAAGTGCATTGGTTCTTCTTATCTTTGTCCTCAGTCAAGGTAAACCTTGAGACTCGATGAGGAGTTAGACCGCCCATATTTCTACCAGTTTCGGTTCCTGTCCCGCAGTACGACAGCAGCGACCTCCCAGTTATCCAAAAGTATCTTCTCAGTCCTCCTATTTGAGTTTGTAGACAAATAACATTTCTGATATCTCTACCTTTTTTGGATTGTTCTCTTCTTGTCTCCTGGAATATCTCCTTTCTTTCTGTGACCCTGCGTTTACACAGGTTCTTTTGTAGTCTTATTGTGGAGGCTTCAACTATGTTTTTCCTCCTTCTCTCTTGAAACAGGAAAGCACTTGTTTATTGCTTATGAAATAAATGTATCCACTTTCAAGATGTCAGTGCTCCTTTTAATACAAATGACTCCTATGTCTCTGCAGACCCAAATTTCTAAAAGTTAACTCATCTCCACATAGCTCAGACTTACCATTTTTTATGTCTACTCTGTATACTGTCTCCTGATTTTTAAAATATTTTCCTTAATGACTTTTCTTTCACCTAAGAATCAGTCTACACTTGCCAGGGTCATCTTTTCTTACTTTTCTATCTTCCCTAGTTTTATGTATGCATTTAGTCTTCTCTGACCTGTGTCCAACCCGCCCCCCCATCTTTATCTCACGTTTCAACACTTGTCATCTAGTCTTCCACCCAGTCTCTTCTTCATCCCTTCCTCTGCATTGCTACAATTTTGCTTCCTGATTCATAGATTTGATGTCTTCCTCTACAAAAATCATTCACTGCCCCACTAATTTATAGTACAACCCCAAGGTTCCTATAAAAGTTCAGACCATTGACAACTTGGATGGAGCCTCCTTTCCAGCTGCTGTCTTTCAGCTTTCTTCCCTGCCCCATCCTAACTTCTCCACACACTTTGACTCTAAAGTCTTCACTCCCCATATCAGACTCTTCTCTTTCCTCTGATTTGTCAAATTCTCTATTTATTAGAAAAGGGCACTGTAGAATGCATTTAATTCCTTAAAGATGCTATGTAACATATTTTTGGTTTTAAACACTTGGTTATAAACTACTAATATTTCTTCCATAATTTTTCCAAAAATATTTATTTTCTAGGCTACATTCATTTCATTTAGACTTTGTAATATACATTGTACTGTATATGAATTCATTTTGAATCCCAAGATCATTTTGCACTCATGAGTACTTGTAAAGTATTAATCCCTATTATCAAGACATTCAGTTTTGAACACATAGAATAATACAAATATTAGTCTGGTTGCTTTCTGTGTTTAAATTTTGAGATTAAAAGTACAAAGGAAAATTTGTATTAGCTGTTACACTAAGAATAAGATAAACTATGTAATAGCCAACATTTAAAATCATTTCCTAGATGGTGCACCTGCCTGGCTCAGTCGGGTAAGTGGCAGACTTCAGCTCAGGTCATGATCTCACAGTCTGTGATTTGAGCCCCATGTCAGGCTCTGTGCCAACCCTTCAGAGCCTCGAGCCTCCTTTGGATTCTGTGTCTCCCTCTCTTTCTGCACCTTCCCCGCTCGCACTCTGTCTGTCTCTTTCTCTTTCAAAATAAACAAACATTAAAGAACAATTTTTTATATCATTTCCTAGAATGCAGTCTTGGATTCTTTAGCCAGTGACTTTACAGAGGTGGTACTTAGTGTTGAACTGTGCTGCATTCAGATCTTGTATCTGAACTGCATCTCATACTGTTAACACATGAGAGTGAGAGAACTCCGTGGCACCAGCTACTTCAGCCAGGCATTTTAATAAATAGCTCTTATTTTCCTAGATGACCATATCAAACGGAATATTCTGAGTACTTTAGAAATTAAAGTTGGGTGTTAATTTGTTAACTTTCTACAGTAACTGATAAGAAATACATACTACATGTAATAAAAGAATGGGTAATTCTTCTGTAGGACATTTCATCGTTGGGTTGTATTGTGCTTTCACAGATGAGTACCGTGTTCCGTAACAGCAATGAATAACCTGTGCTTTTATTTCAGTTTACAGAAAACATTCCCAAATTCTCTGCCCATGTAAATTCAGTTTGTCTAAATAAAAAAAATAAGAATAGTGTGGATACATAGGTCCTTAGTTAAATTAGTACTACTCATTAGCTTCTGATCTCTTTGTAGTGTACCTCTTAAAAAGTTTCAAGCTACAAAATGATCTTAATCTCTTTGACTGTCCCGCCCAAGCTGGCGATGCTACCCAGTATTGTGTTCTGAAATCAGAGGATCTTTTCCAGACAAAATCAAGCCCTTCTTCTATCCTTCCATATACCTGACACCTCGCATTGCACAGTTTTCTTTTCATGTCATTTATGTATGTATTTTCTCATTATATTATCCTTGAGGATAGGAACCAGATCTTGCCACCTGTGTGTCTCCATTACTTAGTAAATTCTGCATGGTGGGTACTTAGTAAATATCTGTTGAAAGTTGTTTTAAGAGTTTTAATCAAAGAAAAAAATACTGAATAACCCAAGTATTAATTTCTAGAAAGTCCTCTTAGCATAGCATTATTCTTCTCCTACCTGCTTGGTTATCAAATAATACTACATTCTATATTTGCCTATTATGTTGCAGTGTTGTTGTTAAAAGATCTTTTAAAAAAAAAAAGACACTTAGAATTCACTGATTTCAGGGTTTGATTTGATTTTATTTTATAACCTTTTTGTTACTATAATTATTAAGTATAATTGGTTTATGCCCTTAAAATACTGTTGTTCCAATTACAGATGAATCTATACCCTCTTATTCTGGAAGTGATATGCCAAGAAATGACAATAGTATGTGGTCAAAAGTAACTGAAGAAGGGACAGATCTCTCAGAACAGCTCTTGAGGAGTGGTTTTGCTGAAACTGAAATAGACCCTGAAAATGAAGAACTGATGCTGAATATTAGCTCTCGACTACAGGCAGCAGTTGAGAAACTCCTAGAAGCTATAAGTGAAACCAGCAGTCAGGTAACCTCCTTATGTTGCTAATATGTACTAAATTTGTAGTGGGTTTTCTTTAAGCCAGTGAACAATTAAATGTTTTCTCTCTGTTGTCTCACAGAAATTTAGTTAGGTTCCTCTTAATAACTGGTTGTCTTTGTAACAACAGGGGATCTTTGATATCACCAGGTTTTTTTTTCATGTGTTAAGAGTTCATTTAATGTCCTGATGGACTCTTCAAGTTCAAAATTCAGTGTTTTAATTTTCAGATTTTCTAGACTCTTGCACATTACTTTTTTGATATCAAAAGAGATTTTAACTTCACCCTTATCTGTAATATTCTGTAATGTTTATTTGAAGATACAGTATCAGGAATCTCTTCAAAAAACCATATGCTCAAGTCTGTCCTAACACACTAACCACTATTATCATATGATAAATCATACCTATGATTTGTGCAATGCGATGTTTCAGGTGTATGGGAGGATAGAAGAAGGGCTTGATTTTGCTGGAAAAGATCCTCTGATTTCAGAACACAGTACTGGGTAGCATCGCCAGCTCAGGCTGGACCATAGAAGGGACTAAGATCATTTTGCAGCTTGTAAAATCCTTCACATGATTTTTACTTCCTTTTCATGAATGCTATTAGATTACCTTGCTTTACCGTCTCTTGGTAGGCAATGTCTCTTGGTAGTAAGGGACAGTTTCTATGTTGAAGCACAGTTTTTATAGAAACTTTAAAGGGATGTAACCATTTATAAGTTAAAATACAGTTTCTCTGTAACGTTTTTATAGTATATATATGGCAATTATCTCTTAAGTTACCGAATGTAGGATTTAAAAAATTGTTGCTTAAAAATGAAGAAAATTCATATAGTTTAAAAAATGTTTAAAATAACTGGAGAATCATAGCTATCATGTTAATTGAATGATTATTGCATTGTCATCAGTTACAGCCAATATTAACATTTGCATTGATATCTTTATTCAGAGTATCATAGATTCATGCGTATTTCAAACAAGTTGAGAAGTTGAAAGAGTATCTTTTGTCTTGTTATTTCTAATGTCTAGCTTTTATTGATGCTACTTTTTTTTCCTCTAAGAAGTTGTTCTGTTATACTCTGCAGTAGCAGTGACTATTGGATGTACCATATTTGACAAATATTGTTATATATTTTATATTTTAATGCCAAATTCATTTACTTTTAGGCTAAGTTAGTGATTGAGACCGCTCTTTGTTAATTGACCCTTGAAATCACTTGTTAACCACCTACTATTTGGTTACTTTCTCATTATCAATCCATTTCTTTTTCTCTTGGTAACTTGCTATTGGCATTTAACAAAGAAGGCATTATCAAAACAGCATATTTCCAGTGAAATATTTGTCTTCTAAATAGTCGTCAGATAACCACAGTTTTCCCCAGGTTCATTTTACTTTGTAAGGACATAGTCTTAATTCTCTTCTGTGATAGAGTATGGACTGTATCTTAAGAGCAAATTACCAGAGGCGCCTGGGTGGCTCAGTTCGTTAAGTGTCCAATTTGGTTTCGGCTCAGGTCATGGTCTCACAGTTCATGGGTTCAAGCCCCATGTCAGGCTCTGTGCTGACAGTGTGGAGCCTGTCTAGGATTCTCTCTCTGCCCCTCCTGTGTGCTCTTTCTCTCTCTCAAAAATAAACTTAAAAACACACACACACACACACACACACACACACACACACACACACAAATCACCACTTGGAATGAGAATTCACTATTTGGCCAGAGGAATGATATATCAGAATATATCTAATTTTCTGGGTTGTACGAGAAACCAATTTGGTTGGCCAAACTAAGGTATTCATATTCACTTAAGTAGGTCTCAGAAGTGTTTTCTTTCTTTCTTTTTTTTTTTTTTAAATATTTAATGTTTTATTTCTTAGAGAGAGAGAGCGTAAGCAGGGGAGGGTCAGAGAGAGGGAGATACAGGATCTGAAGCAGGCTCCAGGCTCTGAGCTGGCAGTCAGCACAGAGCCTGACACGAGGCTCAAACCCATGAACCATGAGATCATGACCTGAGGCGAAGTCGGACGCTTAACCGACTGAGCCACCCAGGTGCCCCTCAGAAATGTTTTCATAGATAAATTCTGAAGATATGTGTATGTATATATGTAACAGAAGAAATTGTTGTCTTTGGGCAATTATTGTTCTTCTGAAGCTTTCAGAACAGTTACAAAATGATTAAAAGGCTTCAGTTACTTACAGATTTCCTTGAGCATCACAAAGAAGCGAAGAATTTCTGAAAAGTCAAATCTTTGTGTATTTACTAATACACAATAAAAAGGATAACTACACAAACAATAGTGGTCCCATCTTTTGCTAAAACTACAAGAATTATTTTTTATTGCCAACATCCTAAGTGCCGATGAGAAAATAACACCAATAAAAACCAGTTCATTTGTGTTATTAATTTAAGACATAATACTCTTGAATCAAAGAATTTCAGTGTTTATTGTATTTTTCTTCGGCCTTAGATAGACTACGTAAGCTCAAACATTGAAATTCTGAATACTATATCATAACATGGAATTCCATAACTATTATAAGAAAATAATGTATTTTCTAGTAAGATTTACTATTTTTTCTTTTCTAAATTATCATAAATACTGGCTTTCTTTCAGAATGCTTACATATAAGCCACTTTAATAGTACGCTAGTCTAGTGAGTGAACTGATCCAATTCCAGCATTTTCAGCTGTTGCTTTTCACCACATTTATTTATTTATTTATTTATTTAATGTTTTACTTATTTCTGAGGGAGAGAGAGCATGAGCAGGGGAGGGTCGGAGAGAGAGGGAGACACAGAATCTGAAACAGTCTCCAGGCTCTGAGCAAGCTGTCAGCACAGAGCCTAATGCGGGGCTCAAACCCTCGAACCACTAGTTCATGACCTGAGCTGAAGTTGGATGCTTAACTGACTGAGCCACCCAGGTGCCCCACTTGTCAGCACTTTTAAAGTTTGAATACACATGCATCATAAATACCCCTTTCCTGCCTCTTTTTAAAAAAATTTTCAGCTACATTAGCATTTAATTTCTGTGACTTGTACTCTTTCCAACTATGAAAAAATTGGTAATACTTTCCTTTTCTTGACCACTATTAAATACTTTTCACCTGGATCTTGAGCACCATTAATACCATCACTGCCACTTGATACCATTGTAAATTATGGACAGTCCAGCAGTACAGTTGACCTTCAAACAGTACAGGTTTGAACTGTGTAGCTACATTTATATGGAGATGTTTTTTAGCATATGCAGTACAGTACTGTAAATGTATTTTCTCTTCTTTATGATTTTTCTTAATAACATTTTCTTTTTTCTAGATTACTTTATTGTAAGAATACAGTATATAATATATAACACATATATAAAATGTGTTAATCACTTATGTCCTCAGTAAGGCTTCTGATCAACAGTAGGCTATTAGCAGTTAAGTTTGGGGAGTCATAAGTTATATGGATTATGGAGGCATCTGGGTGGCTCAGTCGGTTCAGTGGCATACATCAGCTCAGGTCATGATCTTGCAGTTCAGGAGTTCAAGTGCCATGTTGGGTTCTGTGCTGACAGCTCAGAGCCTAGAGCTTGCTTCAGATTCTGTCTCTCTCTCTACCCCTCCCCAACTCACACTCTCTCTCAAAAAATAAACATTAAAAAATATTTTTTTAGAAAGTTATATGGATTTTTGACTGTGTAGGAGATCAGCACCCAACCCCCCTGCATTGCTCAATGGTCAGCTGTATAATATCTGTGTTTTGACAAACACCATGGAAAATAGTAAATAAATTAGAAGTGATCTGTGTTTGGACTTACTCCTTTAGGCTTTTATAGAGAAACTTCCCCCATAATCCATGGATACTGCCAACAGAAAACTGTGTGGAATCTAACTGAAATACTCAGTTTCCTAGGCCAAGATCATACATCATCACATCTGCTTATGTGACCGAGATGTGAGGTACAGTCGGAGCCTGACCATGTCATTTTTCCAAATTCTCAATCTGTCAAATAACGCAGATAGCAATTTGTAAAATAAAATAATAAAATAAGATAGCTGTTTGTTATTGTATTGTTTTAAACATCAAGAACAGGTCACAAAAATTTTGCCTAGAGCAGTAAGTAGTTCTCAAACTGCAGTCTCTAAACCAGCAGCATCAGCATCATTGAGGACTTGATGTAAATTTAAATTCTCAATTCCCACCCCAGACCTACTGAATGATGGAGCCCAGCAACCTGTGTTTCATCAGGTCCTTTACGTGATTCTGATACACACTGAAGTTTGAGAACCGCTGATCTAGAGATTACTGGTATAATGTTCACATTATTCTAACTGAATTTTGAAATGTTTTACTAATATCTATTATATAAAAGATTAAAGTAGTTGTTGACATTTGGTATAAAAAGCAGGTGTTTCTTACGTGATTTCTTTTAGTCCAGATTCACTTCACCTACTGCTGTCTCATGGATAGATGTTTAAAGCAATTGACTTCTTCAGAATATTCTTATTAATAACTAAAATTATCTTGAACCTAATGAATATTATTAAGAGTTTGTTAGATTGAGATAAAATAATGTCTAATCACCTCTGTGAAATAACTTCTTTTCCATTTTCATTTTAATGTGTCATCGTTTGGTTCTTCATATTAGTATCGTTCCCTTTTACCTATTTTTTTTTCCCACTTGTTACAAAGAAATTCTAAAACAGAACTGAGCGATGTTGCCATAGTATGTTAGTGCTTGCAGTGACCAGGAAGTTCAGATAAGTAGCTCTGTACAGTATACCCAGAGACTAGGAAAGAGAGTAGTGTCTCATACTTTGGAGTAAGGTGGAGCCAAGTAAAGCTTTTGGAAGACTTGATGCTTGAGATGAATCATTCATTCATCATATTTATTGAGTACCTACTATGTAGCAATTGCTATGTTATATACTGGAAGAATAACATTGAACAGAATAGATGAAATCTTTGCTCATGTAGAGCTTATAATTCAATGGTGGAGACCAACAATGTATACAGTATGTCAAGTGGTTATATCTGCTGGGAAGAAACATAAAATAGGGGAGGTAGAGCATGATGGCGAAAGGGGACGTTTTATATAGGAAAATGGAGGAAGACTTCTCTGATGAAGAAATGGTCCAGCATATTCTATACGTAAGATTTGGAGACAGCCATGTAGGTAAGTCTGAGAAGAATGTCTTAGTCAAAGGAATAACAAGTATGAAGGCCCTAAGGAGGTCACGTGTTTGTTCTTTGTGTGGCAGACAAAGAGGCCAGTGTGGCTGGAGCAAGGAGAGTGAGGAGAGTGGAAGATGGGGTCAGAGTGATACTTGGGAACCAGATAACCTGGAACTTGGGATTCAATTCTTAATGAGATATGGAGTCACTGTATATAACTTTTTAACTCTTTATTTTGAAATAATTTTAGACTTAGAAAAAAGTTGCAAAAATAGTATGAATAGTGTTTGCATGTAACCTTCACTGGCCTTTCCTAATGTTAACATCTTGCATAGCCATATTATAGTTATAAAAACTTAGAAAGTAAAACTAGTACAGTGATACAGACTGTATCTAGTAGTCTAGATACAGCAGACTATCTATAGTCAAGCTATAGACTATAGCTTGGACTATATCATTTTTTCCTCCCTACATCCTTTTCCCATTCCAGGATCCCACATTGCGTTTAGTTATCATGTCTTCAGCTCTCTTAAGCTATCTCTGACAGTTAGTACCTGAGTCTCTGTCTTTTATGACCTTGACACTTGATAAGGACTGGCTAGTTGTTTTGAAGAATGTCCCTCAATTTGGATTTGTCTGATGTTTTCTCATGATTACATGAGCCTTAATGCGTTTTTGACAAGAATTCTACAAAAATGATGTGCCCTTCTCAGTGTGTCATATCAGAGGGCACATGATATCAATATGTCTTATTACTGGTGATGTTAATCTTGATTTCTTGTGGTATCTGCTGGTTTTTTTCACTGTACCATTACTGTTTTTCCCTTTTTAATTAATACATATCTTGGAGGAGGTACTTTGAGATTATGCAAATATCTTGTTTATCCTTAAACTTTCACCCACTATTTTGAGCATTCATTGGTAGATCTTGCCTGTGTAATTATTACTGTCGTATTCTAATGGTGGTTTTCTGTTTTCCTCATTCCTTTATCTATTGGAATTATTCTCTGAGAGCTACTTCTTTACTCATAGTTATAATGAGGACCTATATGTACTCATGCCTGTTTATTTTTTTCAATGGGTTATAATTCAGTTGTATAGTAGTTTATTTTGTTCCTGCTTTGGCATTGAGAACTCTTTCAGGTCAGCTCTGGTACCTTTTCAGAGTACTTCTTACTTTTTTGAACATTTGCATGATGAGAGGCTCCAGACCAATTTCATGTTATTCCTGCCCCAGCCCTGAAATCCACCTCCTCTCCCAGGAATTTAGGGTCTTCTTATTAGAGAATGATATTTACAAACCAAGATCTGGATGCTATATGAATTTATTGTTAACCAAGGTATCATGACTTGTAGGTCCTCTTAGTAGACAGTTTGAAAATACATAGGGTATATTAACCCTTGCATCTGTTTTTATTTCTATATCTTTATGTATATATAGTAAAAACATAAGTTCATACATTATCTCTAATTCCGATCCAGTACCACAACATTCATTCTACCTTTCCCCTTCCCTCTGTAACTTGGTTCCCCATCATTAGAAATAGGCTCTCATTTTACTTATTTATTCAGCCAAATATACCTATAAAGTAATTTCATAATTGCAAGCCTATACCCCCATGAAGAACAAATTTACTAGAGGATTCATGTATAGCACTATTTGTCTTTAGCCTCAAATAGTCAAAAATACTGTTTTTGAAATTATGTTAGGTGAACTCTCTTCTCCCTCACTCTCTTCAGTGGTTTTGTTCTTTGCTTTTAATACAATTAGAATTATTTGTTACAGTTTTTATTCCTATTTGGGATTTCCCATATTCTGGTTAATTTTTAAAAATTTTACATATGGTAAATTTCACTCTTTGTATGTGTAGTGCTTTTGATTGTGACAGATGGGTAGAGTTTTATATCTGCCACCACAAACACGATACAGAATCATTCCATCCCCCCTAATTCCTTGTTCTTGCTCTTCTGTAGTCAGTCCCTCTATCTCCTGCTGCTGGCAACCCCTGGTTGCTTTCCATCCCTATACCAGACTGGTGTAAATAAAATGATACATTGTGTGTTCTTTTGGGCCTGGCCTCATTGTCTTAAAGTGCATTAAGATTCATCATCAGTTCATCAGCGTTGTTACATGTATTAATAGTTTGTAAATAGTTTGTACCTTTTTATAGCTAAGGAGTATTCTGTTGTATTCATGTACTATATAGTTAATTTAGAGGACATACAGATTGTTTCCAGCTTTGGATGGGTCGTTAGAAATTTTTGAGTAACTGATCTAACTTATATTTTTCAAAAGGATCATTTTGTCTGCCTTGTCAAAAATAGACTGAGAGGATGGAGAAGTCTAAAGCCATGGCTTTAGAGTATCAGTTAGAGAAGTCACTTCCCCAGACATACAAGTTAGGTGTTGGCATTAGAATATGAACCCAGGCAGTCTCGGGTCAGAATCTGTGCTCTTAATTGCCAATTTTTCTGCCCTTTAAAAATGAATGAGGTCAATTACTGCTGATTGATCATGTTATTCACAGATTGAAGAATGGATTTTGAAATTTCGGCATCATTGGTAATCTTACAAGAGCACTTTGGTGTAATAATGAAGATGAAAGTGTAATTCAAGAGAAAATGAAGGGAAAGGAAGTAAAAGACTTAAAAGACAAGTAGAAACTAAGTAGGTAGGTCAGAAGAAAATTTGTGGAGAAAGGCATAGTGTAAACCAGCATGATATGTATGCGAACAGTGGATAGTATCGTGATATGAAACATTGAGGATGGAAGATGGAAAACTAATAGAAGGTGAAGATAGAGAAATAGCCAGTAGTTACATGTCAGAGTCCTTCATAGGCTGACATTATGCTGTAAAGTGTGGGAGTCATTGAAATATTTTTAATGAGACTATAATATCAGAGGCCCCTGGGTGGCCTAGTCTGTTAAGCATCCAACTCTCGATTTTAGCTCAGGTCATGATCAGGTTTGTAGATTCAAGCCCTGTGAAGGGATCTGCTGTGACAGCACGGAGCCTGCTTGGAATTCTCTTCCTCTCTCTCTGCCGCTTCTGTGCACATGCTGTCTCTCCAAATAAATAAACATTAAAAAGTAATAAGATTTGTGTCTTAGTTTCCTCTAGGCAGTGGTGTGATACGCAGATAGGCAAAAAGATGGTGAGGAAATATAATGTAGGGAAACAGAAGTCCCTTATATTCCAAGTAAAAACTGACAGAAATCAAGTTAAGGCAGGAGGAAGTGATTTTAAAACTTTTAGGAATCTGAATTTAGTAGAATTTGGTATGACTGATCGGATATAGGGGATAAGGAAGAGAGGAAACCAAACATAAATCCTTAATGACCAAGTTGTTGGTGTATTTCATTTGAAATGCATAGAAGAGGCATCAAGTAAAGATAATCACTAGAATCTAGAGTTTGGGTAGGAGTAGATTGGAGGTTGTTATCACTTAAAGACCTTGAAGCCATGGCTTTAGAGTATATTCAGAGCTATTTTGGTGCTGATAAAATGCTGGCATTTAGAAGAGAATAAAAATAGGTAAGTCTACAGGAGAGATCGAGAATGAGAAGAGGAAAAATCAAGAGGATAGTGTCAGAAAAGCCAGATAAGTGATTTTTCCAAAAGTTGTCAGTCACTATGGAAAGTTATAGGTGGCTGAGGATTTAGTATCCATTGTACGTGTTCCAGTGACCTTGATGAGAATGGTTTCATGGAGTTGGTGGAGGAGTAGTCAAAATTCAGAGTTGTAGAAATAGAGATGACAATTTTGTGACTCCTAGCTGTGAAGAAAACAGAATACTAGGTTAAAAGGAGGGAGGTGCTTTTTTAAAATGTTGGAATAGTATACCTCAGTAAAAGTGGAGAAGTTGAAGATTGCAAGTTACAAACAGATGGATTTACTTAAGCCAGGTCCTTGGAATAAGTGAGGATGGAATTCAGAACACAGGTGGAAAGTGTGGTGGTTGGATCAAAAAGACCTTGCCTCCTTTCAGATTGGAGAAAGAGATGATTGCAGATTATTGTGGATTTATGTTTGGGATGGAAGAGGGGTTTCATTGAAGTACCCATAGCCTAAGTAAATATTGTCATATTCAAGGTTCTTTTCTTTTTAATAGTGTGGATTTATCTGTTGTGTGATTTTAGTAGAAGACATATGATTAAGCCTTGTACTTAGTTTTAAGGTTTCGTATGCTTTAGGTTCCATAGTTACATCCTGCTTCAATAAAAGAACTAGTGAGTATTTTGTTTACTAAGTATCAGGGTATCTATCTTCTAGGCTTATTTCATAATATCTATTAAAGGATTCTTTTACTTTATTTGATTTGACAGGTGATTTGTCCTATGGTATATATATGTAAGTCCATATAATGACACGCTTCTTGTGATAAATTGTACTTCTCTTTTGCCCAGATGGGCTACTATAAAATTGGGCTTATATTCAACCTGTTGCAGTTTCCTATTTGTTGGGATACTTTTCATTATGAGGAAAAATGCTTAGAGACTACCCACAGGCCCTTAGAGAGGTCTCTCTTTATTCAGTAGTCTCTTTGTGGTTCTGCAGAAAAGTTATCTTTGAGGGTATGGTTTCAGATTCTTGATTCTTGAATCAGGTAGAAAAGGAATTCAGTCTCTTCCATGGGAGTAGCCTTTTCAGCTTTTCCAGAGTTCAGAGGTACTACTGAGAGATTCCTTTAGGCCTTGGAAAAAAGTAATGAAGAACTTACTCCCACAGAATGATTATTATTGTAGGTAGCTCTCATGAGCTTACTATCATTTTTGAGAATAATGGAATCTAAGCTACATGTTTCTGTATCTTCTCAAAAAAGATGACTTTTTCTGAGGACAAAGCAATAGTTAAGATTTTGTTTTGTCATTGTTAAGGTTTTTAAAATTTCTTTTAATGTTTGTTTATTTTTGAGAGAGAGAGCATGAGTAGGGGAGGGACAAAGAAAGAGGGAGACACACAGAATCCGAAGCAGGCTCCAGGCTCCAAACTGTCAGCACAAAAGTCCAATGTGGGGCTCTAACTCACAAACCACACAATCATGACCGGAGCTGATGTCGGACACTTAACCAGCTGAGCCACCCAGGCACCCCGTCATTGTTAAATTTTAAACATAAGTATAATCAAAGTGTTGAAATACATTTTGCCATTAGGTGTTTTCCCCAATGTGCTTATTATATTGGTCAGAGTTCTGTCAGAGTATAGTATCCAGCATTCAGCCCCTCTATTAAATTAACACCAATACGTGAACGAATGAATATCCGAAAGAGAACAACAAAAGTGTTTTACAATTTGAGAGCAATGATTAAGGGGGAACAAAGTTAAATATCTTGACATTGTGTGATTAAAATAAAGCTGTTTATTTAGGGAAACATAGCTCTATACCACAAGTTAATAGCCTTCAAATATGCCCGAAATCTTGATTATCTGGAACTTGGGAATAATGAGCTAGTCTGGACAATTAAAAGGGCATCCTCCTAAAAATTGAAGTCATTTTGCTTTAACTGCCTTTGTAAACAAAAGTTTTGTGTGCTTTCTAAAATTAAAAAAAAAATTATTCTAATGCAGAGTAATCTGAACATCAGTTAATATGCCATTGGTTAATATACTGTTGTTAGGAGAGGTATTTTCCTCGATCTTAAATAAGCTTTACCACTGTTTTCAGTCCATTTTTCCCCTCCCTAATTTTATTGTTTTTTCTTTGTCGTTAGTTTCTTAACTGTGATCTGTGTTCTATTATAAGGGGATACATCTTAAAGTTTATATTTTACATGGATGGAAACAAGTTTTACATGCTTTAAAAAAATGGGAGAAACATAATTTGGATTATTTTAATGTATTAGAGTCACTTTTTTGAACACAAATTAATATGCCATTAGTTAATATACTGTTGTTATGAGGTCTGTTGACCTCATTCTAAATCGTCTTATTAATCTACTGCTTTTTTTCTCCTTAAGTTTTGTTTTTCCTTTGTAATTAGTTCTTACCTTAACCTGAATGTTTCCATTTTTAAAAAGATATTTATTACTCTCAGAGTTTTGTTTTTTCTTCAAATAAGGGAAATTGGACACCACATTATCAAAATAAACTAATTTCCAGAGGGAGCCAGGAAAGAATATTTTGAGAACTATATGATATGCTAAGCATGGGCCCTACCAACCAGTTCATAAAGCTGAGCTGCTAGAATATGGACGATTTTATATCTGCTGAAGAACAAAAAAGTTAAATTTGGCTGAACCAGTGTAGTTAGGCTTTCATTTTGTAAAGATGTTAAAACATCTTCACAAACTAACTGGCAGACTTACAAACACACACACACACACACACACACACACACACACACACACAAAATGAACAACATTTTGTCCTTGCCTAGTCCAGAATTAAAAGAGGCAACTGCCCATGCCCTTCCCCGAAGCATCCTCCTGTAGGTTCTGGGCTCTCTGTGGAAAATCTCATTTTCTCTTCCGTAATTATTAGCCTACTCCTCTACTAAAGGAGAGTTAACTCCTTTAAATAATTGTATATAGTGAAAGTGGCTATAAAATGGATTTTTTTTTTTTTTTTTTTTTTTNTTACCTGCTTTCTTTTTAGTATGGGTTTTTCCATAGTAGATAAAAGGTTTTGGTTTTATGGGTTTAGGCTATTTAGTTACTGGATAGAAAAAAGGCACCACAAAGAAAGGTTTTTCATTTATTTGAAACAACTCTCACTGTTGATCTTTTGATGTTAAAAAGTAAGTTTTTCATCTTTTAAAACTCTTGAGTGTCTAGTTTATTCAAAATCACTGACATTTCTGGAGCTACCAGAGGCTTTTATATGCAACTTGCCCTTTTGAGTTTCAGTCAGAGTTCATAGAATATCTTAAGTGGTGTAATTACCAAGTGTTATATATAATGCAGCTTCTAAAAAGAGTGATTTTTTTCCCTTAACATTCACTCTAAAAACAATTCAGTGTAGAAATAGGTTATAACTGAACTATCTATATTTAGTTATAGTGACTGCTTGAAAGAATGAGTATTATTTTAAGGAAATATCAAAAGGAAGTACTAATTTAGTTTTCTAGAATTATTATGATTAATATACTCTAAGAACTAATTGGTAATGTGGACTCAAACATACTTGATTTCACATTTTCAGATTAAAATAATTTTTAATAGGATGGAAAAGTACTAGCTTATCTTAGAAACATCATAAACATGTCTAAATACCCTTTTCAAAGCTCTGACGTGGAACTTGGATCCTGTTAGGCAGGCTTTTTTGTGGGCGTATTAATTCACACTCCACCTGCCAGTACCTATAGGTAAAGACATGAAACCACACCCTCTGTTCTGACCTTTTCCTCAGGGGACAGTGACTAGAATCCTTTGGCTTAGCATGAGAGGCTGTTTGAATAGCTCAGTTCAGAGGAGCTTTTACTTTTGAATTGAGTTAAGCAGCAAGAACAAGGGAAATAATGTTGCAACTACACTTCTGAAGACTGCTACTATGGAGATTTAAAACTTGACCTTCCCTGCGAGTTTGATTGGAAGGCTTATTTCCACAGATCCATTTAATACTGAAAGCAGTTTTATTGCTCAGCTAATTAGATATTTATATTTTCATTCTATTCTTCGAGGATTTAATTACTTATTCCAGTTAAAATGCCTTTATTTTTGTTGGTTTTGTTTTGTTTTGTTTTTGACGAAGACTGATGGAGATGTAGTTTTTAAAATAGATTTGTGGGGTTTTTCTTTTATTCAAGTTGTATGAATTAATATAATGTTTATTTGATAGTACTAAAAAGAAATTTTCATACATAAATGGTGTATCTTGATAAACTAAAGAGAACTTTTTAATGTAGTGGAAAACTGTTAAAACCAGTGAGGAAAACTGGCAGCTGCATCGTCTAGAATGGATTCTTACAGGACCTATTTGGCAACTGTCAAACTCAGTGGCTCGTGGTTGGAAGAACAAGATGAAGATATTTATGAGGTTGAATCTCGTGTGCCTTTACCACATCCTTTTCCTCTTTGTGAACATTTGGATGAAAATAACTCAGTAATTATTAATACTTCTATTTTTCATTTTATTCATAAAAGAAATGGGCACATATTAAAGCTTATTTCTAAAATTTCACTGCCTACCCCACCTTATTCAGTAAGTATAAAAAACTTGGTTTCTTTTAGTTTATACTTTTCAGTTTTTTATATATCTAGTTTTATGAGTAATATCTGCGTAATGAGAAATGAACTTTAAGTGTCCTCAGTAAGGGTAATTGGAATAGAATCTTGTTATTGTTTCATATGTGACTACTCATTTATCCTGGATGTATTGAAGGGCTAAATTTGTTCGAAGAGCCTCGCCTTGGCTATGTTTTTTATTCCAGAAAGCAGACCGAGATAGTATTACAGTTCTCTCATGCCAGGCAAGCTGTTTAAAAAGATCCTGCTTGTCCTTAAGACTCTTGCTTTTTATATGTTTATGATCCCAATCTTGAGTAAAAAGGGAATGATTAAAAGGCAATAGGCATTATGATACTTAAAACAGCTAAGTGAGCCAGTTAGGAATTTTTTACAATCATATGGTATATTGGCTGTAGTTCCAAACAAGGAAAAAGAAAATCTGGATTCTAAGTTTAATTTTCTTGTTAACTCATAAGGAACTTATTTTTAATATGCCTAGTAATCCTGTGAGGAAATACTGTTTTCTAGTTTTTATGTGACATGTATTTTATAAACATTGTTAAGGATAAGTACTTAGCATAGTTAGTACTTCAGGTTTATTTAACACATAAATATGTTGTGAATGATTTACCTCAAGTTATTCAATATAACTACAAGTTATTCAGCACTTTTTATGACTTTCATGGCTTTAATTATAATACAGTAGCTAATATTTAACAAGACAGATGGTTTACAGAAATTTTGTTACCTCCCCCTGAAACTTTTATATCACAGTGGCCATATTTATTGCTGCTTTTATACATACTTATGATGATAAGTTTCTTAACTTATTTAGAAGTACTGAAAATGAAATTTTTGTTTATTTCATATTGTTAGGTATTAGGAATAAGTCCTACTTTAACAGGATAGAAAAGACTTTTTAAAGTATACTTAGATGAACATTTGAAGGGGGAGTGTCTTATTCCAGTAAAGTATAAGTACCATCTGCTATAATAAATGAAATTTGTTTGCTAGCTTTACTGTATTTGATTCTTCTATTTTTTCTCTTCTGTTTTGTAAAACTGAAGTTATTGTTCGTGGTTCTATGGGAAATATTTAAATGACTTAAATATTTAATAAATTAAATGCTGTAGATCTTGTTAAGAAGTAGACATAGAAGCAAAAACAATTTAATTTTCTTATCTAAAGTATTTATCGGGCGCCTACGTGGCTTAGTCGATTGAGCATCCAGCTTTGGCTCCGGTCATGATCTCACAGTTCGTGGGTTTGAGCCCCACGTCAGGCTCTGTGCTGACCGCTAGCTCAGAGCCTGGAGCCTGCTTCAGGTTCTGTGTCTCCCTTTCTCTCTGACCCTCCCCTGCTCACGCGCTCGCTCGCTCTCTCACAAATAAATAAAAACATTAAAAAATTTTAAATAAAATATTTATCTTGCTATAAATGCTAAGTGCTTCTTGTACAGTAAATTTGGAAAAGGAAAAAACATCTATCCTCTTTAGAGCTTTGAACTCTTACAGAGTTTTTATGTATTTACCAGACAGCCACTTTATAATGCACAGAAGAAGCTACCTATCTACATATGTAGAACCAGTTGATATGTTTTAAAAATACAGGCTGTACTGTAAATTCAGAAGAGTAGTTATATATAATTGAGTTCATACTTTATGGTCATGTTCTTTATAGTAAAAATCAATGTAAACTAGTTATCTACATTTAAGGGAAAATACTCTTTTCCCAGTCAAAAGTAGAAATATATATAAAGTTTTATCTTTGTTGAGGTAGCAATGACATCAGAGATGTTTTAGGAAATATTTTGTGATTTGAAATGAAATGTGTATTCATATTGTCTCTAAGTAATAAGTTGTAAATGATAAATGACCACATCCCATTAAATAAAACAAGAATAGTCACATACTTGATATTTTGGAAATTGACTTAGAGTGACCATAAAAGGCTTTTATTTAGTAACTCTAAAATCTGTTTGCTATGGTAAATACTACTTAGATGTGAAGAGCAGAAGCCTTTAAAAATAAAATATTCTTAAATATCATAATTTGATAATACATTATTGATATTTGCCTATAAATTAGAAACCACTACAGTTTTTTAAACATAAAACATGGTAATATCTTTCTCATATACTAAGTAGTTTATAATTTTACAAATTCCTAGGATATTGTGTTGTGAGTCTGTTAATATATATGGTGATTGCTCTTTAAAAATTTTTAGTGTCATAGGGCTAAATACTAGAAACATTTGAGTTCAGTTTTTAGTTTAAATAAAAGCAGATAAGCAAGTATTGGCTGTCAGTCAGAAGCTCAGAAAACAAAGACAGCAATAGTTCTTTCCTGTAATTTCATGGAGCTGGTAACAGTGATCACTGTTTTAGAGAGCTTTGGCCTTGAGTCTGTATTTGACTGTCATCTTAAAAATTGTTCAAGAATGTAGTCATGTCAATAACAGCATTTTAAAGGAGACTATATTTATGAGTAATTATGGGTAATGCCTCTGTATTCTGAGATTTTGAAAATAAATTGAATAACCATATAAAGTCTTGTAGATGTTTCACAAATGGACAGTTATATAAAGGTTTTAGTTACAACATGGGTTATAATTTCATTTTATTATGACACTATGATTTTGTTAATTAAGGCCATTATATGAATCATATATTCCTCACAGTGTACAACAGGAGTCCACAGTTGATAAATGTTAAATATAAAGGAAATTTAAGTTTTACATAAAGCACAGTCACATAAAATTCTTCTGCAAATAAAAAATGACCCTAGGTGTTATTAATTTTATATCGTTCTTTATATGATAGAATATAGATCTAGTGATCTAAATTTATTTATTTCCAAAAGAAGTGTTTTTTTTTTAAATTTTTAAATGTTTATTTTTGAGAGAGAGACAGAGGCATAGAACAGGAGGGGTGGAGGGGCAGAGAGAGAAAGAGACACAGAATTCAAAGCAGGCCCCAGGCTCTGAGCTGTCAGCACAGATCTTGACGTGGGGCTTGAAACGACAAACCATGAGATCATGACCTGAGCCAAAGTTGGACACTTAGGCAGCTGAGCCACCCAGGTGCCCACAAAAGCAGCATGTTTTTGTTTGTTTAATAAAATCAGAATACATCTCTTATGGAAAGTTATATGTAGGTAATCTACTTGTGTACTGCTTTTCCCACCTAATGTTAGCATGCACTAGAAATATTAAATGGCTGTAGTTGAACAGTTTATTTTTAATTTAAAACCCTTTTTTTGTTAAGCTTTAGTGGGGAATGACACTGGTATTCCCAACACCTTGCCTTCCTTCACGTATGCTTTCCCTCCTCATTTAGCTTGAACATGCAAAAGTTACACAGACAGAGTTGATGCGGGAGTCATTCCGACAGAAACAAGAAGTGACAGAGTCCCTTAAGTGCCAAGAAGAATTGCGAGAGCGCCTTCATGAGGAGACCAGGGCTAGAGAACAGCTGGCTATGGAGCTCAGTAAGGCTGAGGGTGAGCAACTTGTTGTTGGCAACTGAGTATGGAAAAATTTCAAGTTTAAAAATAGATATTTTGATGCAAGCCAGTCTGGGAAATCACCAATCTATTCTAATGTAGAGTAACCACTGAAATGTAGTTGTAATTTGTCTTCAGACTTTTTCTAAGCAACTTTTAAAACTATATACTTTTAGTTATCAAAAAGTATTTAATGGAATTATAGAAAGCATTAAAATTTTTAGAAAATATAGAAATGGATGATGGTGATTTGTTACCATAATTCCACCATCCTAAGACAAGTCTTATAATTTAGCAATGAAAAGACTAAAGACAAGAGATGTTAATAAATTGTTCAAGTTTGGGGCACCTGGGTGACTCAGTGGGTTAAGTGTCTGGCTCTTGGTCTCAGCTCAGGTCTTAATCTCAGGGTCATGAGTTCAAGCCTCATTTTGGGCGTGAAGCCTACCTAGATAAATAGATAGTTCAAGGTAACCATTAAATGGTGATGCCAGGCTTTAAGCCTCTGAGGCCTCATACTGTTTATATTCTGCCATACCATTGTGGTTGTTGGCCTTCTAGAATTACTTAAAACATCCCCTTTCTCTAGAATATTTAAAATGTGATTTGGTTCACAAGCATCTGATTTATATTAAGCTTTCTTGTCTATGTGTATCTGTTTAATAAGGTGAGTTACACCTACATAATGTGATACATTGGCAGAGCAAAGTAATAGAAAGTTCAAAGGAACATCGTATTTAGGCACAAAGGTTAAACAAGAAAAACTGCATCGAATGTACCATAATTGCTGCTATCAGCAGCAGCAGATTCATTCAAGATATTTATATAACGCTTAATGGTAAGATTTAAAATAAGTTTTCATCCCATTCCTTGTTAATTTTATCTTATAGGTGTCATTGATGGCTATGCAGATGAAAAAACTCTTTATGAAAGGCAAATTCAGGAAAAAACCGATATAATAGATCGCCTTGAACAGGAATTGTTATGTGCAGGTAATAGATTACAAGAATTGGAAGCAGAACAGCAGCAGATCCAAGAAGAAAGAGAATTACTGTCCAGACAGAAAGAGGCTATGAAAGCAGAGGCAGGCCCAGTTGAACAGCGTATGTATTTTTAGACTTTGTATATGAAACATTCCTTGAAAGTTCAAAGTGACTGTTTTCCCCTTTCACTGCCATGATTCATGTATTTTATATTGGGGTTGAAAAATTACAACAAAATCTACCTCATTGATAAATGTTTTATTAGCCAGCTATATGGAGTTTTGGGGTTTTTTTCCCCCTTTGCCAGATTTTAACAGGAAAAGATAATTCTTTATCCTTAAACTTCTGCCTCAAGAGATAGCTGCACATAATATAGCAGGACATGTTTTAAACTGTGTAAGATTCATCTTTTGATAGCAGAAAGGCAGCAAAAATGTATACTTGGATTAAGTGAAAAAGCACTGAGCCAGTACTACTAGCAAGCAGGTGGAGGTGGATTTCAGCCTGCAGGAGAATAGATTGAAAACGTCAGTGGCTGTTAGAAGCTGGCTGACATCTGGTTTAATCTATGTAGGAGTCCAAAGAATGTACAGTTTATAAATAACCTTTAATCTTTGCTTAAATGAGAAATTAGGTGTACTATCTTAGTTTTTTTCGCAGTAAAAAAATAAGTGTCAGTCATTATAACAGTGGAACTTTAAATCTTTTTTATTATGTCCTTCCACTTTTATATTACACATGCAGCTGGAATTATAAATGTGTAGTTTTACTAGTTGAATTTTACTAATTGAGAAATACAGCATATGTTTTTAAAACATGGCGCAGTTTCTGGTTGCTCAGATTTGTTTAACACAGGTTTAAGGTTGGACTTTTTAATGTGCAAAGTGTATGTATCCTACATGTAAAACATTCAAGAAATACTGTTACATCAGAATGTTACCAATGATGGTAATCAGTGGTTTCAATTTTTACTTCTAATTCTTTTGTGTTTACATATTATCCTATTTTAGGAAATAGACGTGTAAATTATATCTTTGTTCTGTGTGTGTGTTTTTTCTTTCTATTCTTATAGGACTAGTAGATGCTGCAGTCGATGCAGCACCAGGAGCAGGTGTGTTTATACAATTGCATGGCCAGTCTTTGGGTGGTAAACTTACAACTCCAAAAATGGGGTGACACTTGAATTTTCAATCACATACCCCTACTTTTCTAACTAACATACCTCTAAATTTGCTGTTGTGTTTCATACTTACAGTTTTTCTCTTTAACAAAAAACTTTTCTTACAATAAAAATACATATTTATATTTGAAATTAACAACTGAGATTCATAGTGATCATCATCTTATATCTGTTTTTCCACAGAGCTTAAGACAATTTCAGTTTTTTACAGAAACAAATGTATTAAATTCTCTCAGTCTATAACTTTTCAAAATGCTCTTTCTAAATCAGGAAATATATAAGATGATGATATCAAGGATCAGTGAAATTTAGTAAAGAGACTTTCTGGTTCAATTAGCTTTATATTAACATCTAAGTCACTATTGTTTTAAAAGGAGAGCTATTTTCTATAGATTCCTAGTCCTGAGTACAGTGTTGGCAGACTGGTTAGTGTAAAGACTTTCAGGTTATGTTCCTTTATTTTTTCATTAGAAGATTGTTTTACTTTGCCATATATACTTTATTGTTGCATTGTTAATGTTAACAATAATAGCTAACACTTAATGTAGTGCTTACCATACTCTAGGCACTATTCTTTGTATTTATTAACTCATTTGATTCACAGTAACTCATCAAGATCAGTACTATTACTATCTCCATGTTTACATAAAAAATTGGAGGACATCATGTTTGTTAAGTATCACATAGGAGATAAGTGGCAGAGCTAGGATTTGAATTCACAGTCTCTGCTTTTAAGCACTACACCATACTGCCTCTCATATTTGTCAGTTTTCTCTTGATACATACATGTATGAGCATGCAAGACTAACTCAGGAATATGGATCTAATGAGGAGAAAGACTAACAGGAAATTCTGATTATAGTTGTATTTTTTTTTTCTGTAACTCTTACTTGCCTTGGTTAAAAATTTACAGTCTTTGATCTTCATGTGTGTTATGTATGCATATAAAGTGACTTTATTGGTTTGGAATGAATTGATTTTTGCCTGAGGTGAGTTATTTCTGTGCTTAAATTTAATTAGACTTTGTTCTTTTCCTTATAGTGAAAGTGGACTTTTTTTTTCTTGGTCATTTGCTATGGCATTTTCACAAAGTATTGTTTTTAGTGACATAATATTTCTTTTTGTTAATATGGTATAATTTTTTGCTACTAGCTTGCTTACTTCTATAGGAATAGGTTGCTTTGATATTTTCATAGGAACATTTTCCTTTTTTATGTGTGTTTGAAGTAAAACTCAGATCTATTTCATGGAGGTGAAATATGAGCATTGTTACGGTTGATTTCACTGTTGCTGTGATTTAACTTTGTATGTTTTTATATTGTAAACAGAATTACTACAGGAGACAGAAAAATTAATGAAGGAAAAACTAGAAGTACAGTGCCAAGCTGAAAAAGTACGTGACGACCTTCAAAAACAAGTGAAAGCTCTAGAAATAGATGTTGAGGAACAAGTCAGTAGGTTTATAGAGCTGGAACAAGAAAAAAATGCTGAGCTAATGGATTTAAGGCAGCAAAACCAAGCACTGGAAAAGCAGTTAGAAAAAACGAGAAAGTTTTTAGATGTAAGTATTCTCAACTTGAATACTGATTTTTCTCAGTAGAATGCTTACTTGCTGCTACTCTAGGTTGTGAATTTTAAATTATGAAGAGACTCTTGAATTCTAACATTTTCATCAACCTGTGTTTTTCACCAATTAACTGAAAAGTACTATTCCAAATACAGATTTGTAATGATTTTTATTATACACCTATCACAATTAAAAGCAGTACAGACAGATTATGAATAAACCCTACCAGTTAGCCTTTTCATATTCAGAGCTAAGAAGCTTGTCCCAGACTTTCTTTAACCAACTGCAAAGCAGGGTGAGGATCCTAAGAGCTAACTGGTCAACACTGTTTCACCCACAAAAGATACACACCGGAACACTGTGCTCTTGGAACAGTTGTTATCTTGTCATTATTCTCTTCCAAAATGATACTAAATCTCTAATTTCACATGGATTTTCTTCTTTGGGGTTTCACTTAAGGCCTGATATTCTTTTCATATATCAGGGAATCAGATTTTCACACATTTTATAATTTTAGATATGAAACCTATATTAGGATGAAAGAAATTGATTTACTAAATAGTTCTATTTTTTTAATGACTAAATTAATAGTGAAATTCCTCTTTTGCTCCAAAAAAATAAATTCATTTTGGGAAGAATATTTTTATTTCATTCTGTATTTAACATTACTTAAATTCTTAAAAATGTTGTGCTTCAAATAATATTTAAATGCATAAATTCTTGTCAAAGAGCCTAAATAGACTGTGTACCATACGTACAGGTGTTCTTTTCTTTAAACCTTTTGATTTGGGGTTTTCTGTGGCCATCAGTTGTTTATCTTCAAATAAAACTATATAACCAAAGGGAAGTAGCACAAATAATAGTTTCAATATATATATTGTCTCTTCGGTTACTGTTACTGTTATTAAACTTTAGGAGCAAGCCATTGATAGAGAACACGAAAGAGATGTATTCCAACAGGAAATACAGAAACTAGAACAGCAGCTTAAGGTCGTACCTCGATTTCAGCCTATCAGTGAACATCAAACTAGAGAGGTAAAAATTTACTGATCTTGTCTGTGCTACAGTATGTTGTGTGTAATATGTGTGTTGTGAAGAACTTAAAATTCTTTCTGTCACATGTAAATCTTCAAAATCAGAAAATTAAATATTGCTTCAGTGTGAAAAGTTCTTGAAACTCTAAAAATTGTTTGCACTGGGGTGACTAGATGGCTTAGTCGCTTGAGCATCCGATTTCAACTCAGGTCATGATCTGGCAGTGGGTTGAAGCCCCGTGTTGGGCTCTGTGTCGACAGCTCAGAGCGTGGAGCCTGATTTGGATTCTGTGTCTCCATCTCTCTCTGCACCTTCCCCCGCCAATAATAAATAAACATTAAAAATTGTTTGCATTGAAATCTGGAGTTCTTTCTACCTGTATTTATTTTCTAATCGCCCAATTCAATAAACTTCTCTATTTATTTCTCTATTCCTATTCCCAACAAAACTGAACAAGAGTTTTCTGTATTCAGACAACTATACTTGCCCATCTCCCATTCTTTTCTCAGTCCATTGCAGTGAAGTTCTAACCCTTCTGTCTCAGTGTGGTTTTATATCCTCTCTTTCATTGAAATTGTTCTTGTGAAGGTTACCAGTCTCCTGGCTATGTCTGTTAATCATTTCTGTCTTCATCATACTCATCCTCAGAGGCTTTCACGTCAGCTTTCTTCCTGAAACACTTCCTTCTCTTGGCTTCTGTGACGTACCTACTTCATTTGGTCTTTTTCCATAGTCTTTGTTTCTCAACTCAAAATAAATGATGGAGAACCCAAAGACTTAGTCTTGGGCTCCCTTTTTCTTTCCTATTAATATTCTCTTCCTAGGTAGTTACGTGTAAATGTGTGTTTATATCTCCAGCCCTGACATCTCTTTTGAACTCTGGACTCGAATACTCAGATGCTTTACCATCTATCTGCGTTTAGATATCTCAAAATTAACATGTTTAAAAGAGAGCTCTTGATTCCCGACTAGCCCCCATCAAAGAAAGATAATAATAAAACATGTTCTTTCTCCATGTCAGTAAATAAGATACTGTCTTCACCTTTCTTATTGCTAAGACCTAGAATTCATTCTTGATTCTACTCTTTCTCAACCCCATTGGTGAGTCATGTTGCACTGTATCTTACATCTTCTTATTGTTTCCATTTCATTCATCTCCTGAAATCCTAGCTTGTCACTGTTTTTGCCTGGATGATTTTGGTAGCCTCCTTACCACTGTACTTGTTTCTACTTTTTCGTCCCAATTATCCATTTCCTCATATAGAAACATAGAACTCTATATTTACCAAATAAATGCTACATGAATGAAGGAGGATTTATAAATTGCTAAGGATGGCTTATTACGGGTATAAAGACATCGTGCTTGGGGTTACCATCCTAGTTTGAATCATCGTTCCGTCATTTACCACATGTGTGACAATGGCTAACTCACTTTTTATAACTTTCTAAAACTTGTTTACTCATTCTAAAATAGAGATTGTGGGGTGCCTGGGTGGCTCAGTCATTGTGCTTCCAATTCTTGATTTTGGCTCAGGTCACGATCCCAGAGTCATGGGGTCAGGCCCCACATAGGACTCTGCACTGAACATGGAGTCTCTCTCCCTCTTTTTCTGCCCCTCCCCCACTTGTGTTGTCTCTCTCTCTCTGTCTCTCTCTCAATAAATAAACCCAAAATATTTTTTTAATCTTATAGTATGTAAGTACATTATTTGTTTTCTTTGAAGTGTGACATGCCTCATTCATGGTATCTTAAGAAACTAACATGGATGTGCGTATTTGATTTTTCTCCTGGAACGTTTTGATCCATTTGTTCTGTCCTTAACCTTACCAGATCTGATTCTCCAGATTCTGATTTTCTCAAGATCAAAATAATCTCTTACAGTATATTGTACTATTTTGCTGGGGGTTTTTTTTGTCTTTTTCCTTGAGTGTACTCCAAATCTTAGCCCACCCATTATTGTTAAATTTTCTCTTCAGTAGCTTTATTACAGTCATCCTTGAACCTGTAGTTATAGGTAAGTTTGCATTTCTTTTAATGTTTTGGGGAATAAGTATCATTTTTAGAAAATTTCCTTAAAGTATCTCACTAAGGTAGAATTCCTTTTTTTCTCTTACCATCACACTTCTTTTTTTAGAAAGCTTTGTCTCTTTACTTGATGAGAACTAATTTCACAAGCTATCGTATTCTTTCTGAATCCTTCTGTCACAGAGCCATTCTCTTAAGTGGACTTGCATATCAGAATTACTTGGGGAAACTTTAAGTGTGCACAGATCCTTCTTACCGCCCAGTATTCTCTCTCATGTCTGTTCTGGGCCACTGGAATGTGCAGGCTGAAAAAGCTTCCTCCATTCTCTCCCATCTCTGTGGTGTTTAGAACCATATTATTATTATATGTATCAATTATAACCATTTGTGGAAAGAAAAATAGAATCCATTAAAGATTTCTTAAGATTATCTCATCTCGCATAAGAGTATAAGTTGGGAGGTGCCTGAGTGGCTGAGTCTGTTAAGCACTCAACTTTTGGTTTCAGGTCAGATCATGAACTCATGGGGTTTGTGAGTTCAGGCACCACTTTGGGCTCTGCGCTGACAGAGTGGAGCCTGGTTAGGATTCTCTTTCTCTTCCTCTCTACGCCCCTTCCCCACTTCTGCATACACTCACTCTCTTCTCTCAAAATAAACAAAGAGCGTAAGTCAGTACTCTGCAAACTTGTCATCTTTATTAGGTTTTAATGTCATTGTAACATTAGCACTTATACTTTAAAATTATTCAAAAATGTAATCTTTTTTCTCCTCCTAGCTGTAGAAAGTCTTAGTTTTAAGAGAAAGAACTTTTTGTAAAGGGTTGGTGAGAGCAGTATTATTCCTTTTTTGTTAGTACTACCTTGTTTTATCAACTCAGAGAATGTCACCATAGTTGGAGACAATAGTTGCTATCCTTATCAAAAATACTATGAGCATGGCCTCTGAAAATACTTTCTGAAATGAGGATAGGTATGTTATTGAAATTTTGTTAAATTACAGTTTTTGCTTATTATATGTCCAGGTTGAACAGTTAACAAATCATCTGAAAGAAAAAACAGACAAGTGCAGTGAGCTTTTGCTCTCTAAAGAGCAGCTTCAGAGGGATATACAAGAACGGAATGAAGAAATTGAGAAACTGGAGTTCAGAGTAAGGGAACTGGAGCAAGCCTTACTTGTTAGTACAGACACTTTACAAAAGGTATGGCATTTTCTTTAGGCTAATTTCATCAAGTGTTTTAATGTAGATTCCTCTTAGTTACATGAACATCCGTTCCCTTAAATAAAAAATTACTATTTTTTGATACTATTACAAAATATAAATCTACCTTTATGTCTTCAGTCATATCATAACTATATCTGTTTATTCTTATCTCCAAATGTTACTTGCATACCATAGTCCCAAGAAAAGAAGATTAAGTAAACCAGAGGAATGAAAGATCGTTTTAACAGTCAGTAAGGTTGTGATTCTAAAATAATAGCCAAGTGAAAAAGTTGTGGACACCAATTGAGTCTGATGCTTTATCCCAGAGTAAGAAGGAATGAAATCTCTGCAGAAAGCAAGAATGAATCAATGAAGAGCAGGATAAGGAAGCTTGGGAAGGGAGCATCTAAAGGAATAGTCTCCATTTTATCAGAGGAATGAATGTTAAGAGTGTCAAGCATTCCTCTTTGAATTTGTATAATAATGTGTTCAAAACCGAGGATCTATAACTTTGATTATTCACTAATGTAGATTATCAACTGCTAATGGCATTGCTATTTCTCCAGTTAAAGTGGATAATTAGATTTAATGCCTGAAGTTTTGAGAAAATTCTCATGTATTTAAAGGTAGAGGACCAAAAGCAGTCTGGAGCTGTAGAAGCTAAAACAGAATTGTCCCTAGAAGTACAGTTGCAGGCCGAGCGAGATGCCATAGACCGAAAGGAAAAAGAGGTAAGGGGTTTACCTTTAATGACAAAATGTGGTGTGAATTATTTTAAATAATTTTAAATAAGTCACCTTGGGAATATCATTTGTACAGAATGGAGTTTATACTGTTTAGACGGTTTCCTAGCTCATTGCCTAAATTGACCTTGAAGACCATAAAGAGTTGAACACATAAGCTGGTGTGAGAAGTGTTCCATGTAGAGGGGCAAACGTAAAGGCCTTGACACAGGAAGAACTTTGAAGACAAAAAGAAGGTACGAATTCAGTGAAGAGGAGAGTAGAGAGAGAATTGTGTTAGGACAAAAGGCTGGATCTCTCTTTTTCCCTTCCTTACTGTGAGCTTAGAATTATTGCTACTTTACTGTAGGGTTTGGGTTTTGTTTTGTTTTAAGTTGTATTGCCCTGGGAGGTTATAGTGCTATTTTACAGAATACTAAACATGTTCTTAAAAAATTAACAATAAGGTAGTTAAATAAAGTTCTCCTATGGTTTCCTACTCCCTCCCTTCTCAAGAAAAAAAAAAAAAGGAACAAAAATCTGCTTTAATACAGTAATAATTTCCAGTTTCAAGTTATTTTAAACTTATTTGAATTTTTGTCTATTAATTTTTCTATGTACTCTACATTATTTACCTGTATCATATCATTACAAATATTTAAAATTTTTGAAATTATATTTTCATTTCCATATAATTTTTTCAGGGTACTTAGTAGATTTTAACAAATATTTATTGAACTTAAACAGTATATAAATGTTAATAAGTGCTTTGGAAAATACAAGAATGAATTAGACATCAACTCAAACTCTAGCTCAGACAACTTGTAGTTTTGGGGGCACCTGGGTGGCTCATTTGTTTGAGCATCTGACTCTTGGTTTCAGCTCAGGTCATGATCTCACAGTTTGTGAGTTGGAGCCTTGTCTCAGGCTCTGCACTGACAGTACAGAGGTTACTTGGGATTCTTTCTCTCTCTTCCTCTCTCTGCCTCTCCCCTGCTTGTGCACACGCTCTCGCTCGCTCTCTTTCTCTCTCTCTCTCAAAATAAATAAATACTTAAAAAAATTTTTTTTAGGGGCACCTGGGTGGCTCAGTCGGTTAAGCATCCGATTTTGGCTCAGGTCGTGATCTCACGGTTCGTGGGTTAGAGTCCCGCAGTTAGCTCAGAGCCTGGAGCCTGTTTCAGATTCTGTATCTCCCTCTCTCTGACCCTCCCCTGCTCATGCTGTCTCTCTCTCTCAGAAATAAATAAAAAAACATTAAAAAGCTAAAATAAAAATAAAAAAATTTTTTAAATGATAGGAATTTTTTTAAAAAAAGAAAACTTGTAGTTTAGAGAAGGAAAAAACATCTACATAAATGATGAATAGAAATGATCATCTCCATGAGAAGGATTATTTCCTTGCCATCGTGTAATACTAATGTTTATATAAAAGGTTTGTGTTTATTTTGCTTTTTTTGGCTTTTCCACAAAAAGCAGGGAACACTTGTTTACCTGTAACCACCTCTGTGTGTTTTGAAAAGAATTGGGGAGCTTGGCTGGTTCAGTTGGTGAAGGATGTAACCCTTGATCTCAGGGTTATGAGTTCAAGCCCCATGTTGGGCATGGAGCCTACTTAAAAGAAAAAAGAAAGAAAATAATTAACATTTAAATTTAAAGATTTACCTTACATTAATTAATCAAAAAAATAGTCTGCTTTCTAAAAAGATAGACCTTCAAAACTGGACCCAGAAGCAATGATTGTTAATTATGGGCAGATGATTGTTTACTAACTTTATATTTTAATTATCTTTTTGCATGACATTACTGACACCTTAAGTTTTTAAAGTGAGTGTCCAGTAGCCATCTACATTTTACTCAGACTCATAGTTGTTCGAAACTACAAAGAGACCTGTCAACCAGCTTCTGTCAGCCAACTCCCAGTTTTTATAGACAAGATAGAGCCAGACATGTTGAATGAGTGAAGGGTTAAAATGATAGCTCATCCTGGTCTACTGGTTTTTAATCACAGTAACAAATACTCTGTCAGAACTCACTTGTCTGGAATTAAACATAGAATTAAAACCTAAAGGAATATAGAATTAAAACCTAAATCTTTTAATGAAAATTACTTCTTAAATGTTCTCTCCTGTACTAGGCAAATACCTGGTGGAGTATAAACATAAGATGTCTGTATGCATCATTATATTTTGAGATCTTTTCCATTACTCTCATAGGCTTAATTTGTGTAAAACTTTTTTAAGTTTATTGTATGTTTAGAAATGCAGAATGAATAGAGAAGAAACTGAAAGATAGTTTAAGGATGATAAGAGAACGGGGAATAATGAGGAGAGAAACAGAAGGAAGAGTTTCTTCAAGAAAAAGATGCCTTCAATAGGTTTTAACTCTATAGGGCTAGTAATATCTAACTTATGGATGGCAGTAACAAAAAGTAATGGTTAACTTTGTTGAAGTCTGTGCTAGAAAGTGGTATTTTAAATGCCTGTGCCATTAATCCTTACACTCTCCCCCTCAGGGTAGGAGAGTGACGCCTAGCACTAGATTAGGCTCTAGTGTTACCTCCATTTTACAGATGAATAAACTGAGTCTTTAAGAGAGGTTAAGTAACTTGCTCATGGTCATAGTAAGCATTTTAGCAAGAATTCCTCCTGGATTTCTCTGATTCTGGAGTCCTTTGATGCCGTACTGCCAAAGAATTGGGGAATGTTTTGCCTTATTGGTGAGAAGTATTAAAGACTGTCACTCAACATCTTTTGGGCTCTTAACATGTGTTGACTACCACTCTCCAGTTGTAAAACCAGTACCAGATGTCAAAGAAGACATACACATTTGAAAGAGATAAAGACTTAAAAAGAAAGCACAAATAGTTACAAATTAATTTAATCCAAACAACCTAGATAACCTTTGGTAGCTAAATTAAACAAGATTAAAACAAATAACTGCCACTCTACTTTTAAGGCCTAATAATATTCTTGTGGTTTTTGGTTGTTACAGACTCAGTAACAGGACAGCCTGGAAGCGAAACTGGCTAAATTAGAGGAATAGGAGGAAAGAATCATACAGTGTCCTCTTTGGGAATTGAAGTCTCTATTGTGATGACTCAGGTTCAGCTACCTGTAACAGAAATGTTAGTGCTTTAAACGAGTGCTCCTCAAACTTTAATGTGCATATGAATCCCCTGGGGATCTTGTTAAAATGAAGATTCTGATTCAGGAGGTCTGGGGTGGGGTTTCAGAATCTGTGCATCTAACCTGTTCCCTGGTGATACCAATTCTGCTGCTCTAGGGACCACACTTTGAATAGCAAGGCTTTAGATCAAATTTAGAATTTGACTATAAACTGATAGATCAAAAAAGAAAACAAATGAACAAACAAAAAACCAAACATGCTTCTAAATATGGAGAACAAACTGGTGGTTGTCAGAGAGCAGGTAGCCTGGGGGGTGGGGAGGGAGTAGGTGAAATAGTGAAGACGATTAAGAGGTACCCCCCAAAACAAATAGCATTTGAGGTAGAGCATCAATTTTGAACTTTAGTGTCCATGTATATATTAAAGTAATACCTTTTCATCAAAAGCAGTTGTGGAAGATGGGGATCGGTATCAATACTATTACATTAGATAACTTTGAAGAAGGTATAATTACCATAGTTTTCACCAGCCTAACCTGATGATTATATATGCACAACTACTAAATGTACTTAAGGTGTGTCTACTGAGTTTAATTCCAGTGTACAGAAAATAATTCAAGTGTAAGTTTTGGACATTAGTTATTAGGAGCAGGAGAAGTGATAGTTAAGAATGTAAGGCTTCACAGGTAAACTTCTCAGTTTCAAAAGCTAGAGCCTGTGACCTCAGGGCAAGGTACCTTGCTTTGAGTGACTCCCTTCTTTATCTCTGAAATGGGGATATTTGGATTGTTAATTGAAGATCTTATAAGGTTATTACAGGCTTTAAAAAATTTTTTACATTTTAAGCACCTTACACAGTGCCTGACAGTAAACTGTCTATAAATGATGGCTATTATTACTAGCATCCGTACTTTTTCTGTTAAGGAAATATTAGGCTAAATGATTTTCAAGGGCTTTGCCTTGCTAGTGCCAAGACAAGATGTTAGCAGCATATGGTTCCTTTCAAGTTCTAAGGCAATAAATGATTTGTAGGCTGCTCTCTGAGCCAGCTGCCAGTGAATAATATTGCTCCTGCATTTTAGGTTGCTTGTAATGCAGCGATTTGATCATCAGGTAAATACATATTTGGAAATCCATTAAATATTAAGTACCTATAAAGCACTATGCCCAATGACTATTCCCTAATTAAACCCAACTTTTAAAATATATTGATAACTAGCGCTTAAAACTTGTCATTAGTTTCAGTCTCTATATAACCATTAAAGAGCAGTTGCTTTACACTAATAGTAATCTAGGCTCAGAAAAGAGCTAAATTTTTCTTGTCCTACACATAGGATACACGTAGGAGTGCTCTAATTTTCTCCTAAAATTGTACTAATAACTCACTGTTTAAGTTTCTGTATTTCAGACCTAAGGATCTCATGGTTTTAGTGTCTACCTCTGCTTTCTTTTACTTAAACAAGGCACATGGCAGCCAAATCTTTCATTCGGTTAAGTATCAGTATGGACTAATTTCAGCTAGTCTCACTTGGTTGCTAAAGCAAGTGACCAAATTATGCAGCTTTTTGAACTTTTTGATAGCAGCTAAATTTAACATCAAGAAAGATTTAAAATGCAACCCTTTCCCTTCCTCCCATGACTCTTTTCTGCTTTATAAGATGATATTTTAGGTAAGAAATGGCTCCTTGTATCCTTGATTTGAAGGTCTCTGCTTTGGGTAGGAGGATTTAAGGGTGGATAATCAGTTTGAAATACTTAGAAACCACACAGTTAAACCTGGCTTAGAGAAACTCCTTTATTCTCATCACTCATGTCTTAAGCACTTAATTGCATTTTATACAGCTTCTGCAGCTCTTTGTTCTCTCTTGACAAATAAACATTTGTATAAATAGGTTTTTATTTTCTCTTTCCTTTTGATAATTTTGGTATCAAAGATTACAAACTTAGAAGAACAATTAGAGCAGTTTAGAGAAGAACTGGAAAATAAGAATGAAGAAGTTCAGCAACTACATATGCAATTAGAAATACAAAAAAAAGAATCTACTACCCGCCTCCAAGAACTTGAACAAGAAAACAAACTATTTAAGGTAATTAATTAAGAAAAACTTTGCCTACAAATAATTCATAATTTTTGTCTTAGTACCAAGCATTTCTGGGTCCACTTGCTAAATCATACTTAACAGAGGGGTATTACCTACCAATGGATTTGCATGGAACTTATTTTCAACCCAACATAAACATTTGAGTGCATCATGAGAGAAAAATTTTTGAGAACTGTTATCAAAAACTTTTAAGAATTATTAACTTACAGTTACTATGATGTTATCTGATTTTATTTATTTGTACATTTTGGGTACTTTATCTTTTGTAAGATTCAATGGAAACAATATTCAGAAAATGACATGTAGTGATCTACTACCCAACTGGGATGGTTATTTTTGTTTCTAGGATGAAATGGAGAAACTGGGATTTGCCATCAAGGAATCTGATGCTGTCTCTACTCGGGACCAACAAGTGTTATTTGGAAAACTGGCTCAAATAATGCAGGAAAAAGAAATGGAAATTGAGCAATTAAATGAACAAATTACAAAACTGCAGCATCAACTTAAAATTACAACAGATAATAAGGTAAACAAATGTAAAATTACTACATAAAATTAAGCTAGAATTATAAGGGTAAATGGTTATTTTTCAGCTTCTCTTTAACTATAAAACTGAATAAACCTTAATTCTCTTTTACCCATTAATTTTAGTTTATTAAGACACATTGGCTTCAGGGTGTCTGGTTGGCTCAGTCAGGTGGGCATCTGACTTCAGATCATGTCATGATCTCACAGCTTGTGAGTTCGAGCCCTCCGTTAGGCTCTGGGCTGACAGCTCAGAGCCTGGAGCCTGCTTCGGATCCTATGTCTCTGGCTCTTTCTGCCCCGCTGCTGTTTGCACTCTGACTCTCTTTCTCAAAAATAAATAAACATAAAAAAATTTTTTTAAAAAGAAAATGACACATTGGCTTTATAAGCTCTGTGTATATTTTTATCCCCTCCTAATATCAGAGATTTTCGATGTTTTCCGGAGAGTCTCTGGTGACTCAGATTTCATCATATCATTCTAACCAAATGTAATAAATATTCTTGTATTTGATATGAATTAACCTGCTAGAGACCATTTTTGTTTTAATACTTCTTTCTTCTCAAGTAGAATGTATTGATGTTAACTATTTTACTCACAGAAAATCAGCTACTAAAGTGTAAATCACTTTATATTTAATAGAACTTTTTGAGCAAATTTCAAAATAAGGTCATTGTTTGATCTGATGGGGGACTCTTGGTCTATATTAAACTTAATCTAATACGTCTGAGAAGTATATTGTGTGAGATCAGTGCTTTCAGTTCCTGCCTTTAGAATAAAAAATAAAATTCCCAGAATATAAATTTGTATTTATTATGTCTGTTACTTTTTCATTAACAGGTTATTGAAGAAAAAAATGAACTGATAAGGGATCTTGAAACCCAGATAGAATGTTTGATGAGTGACCAAGAACGTGTGAAGAAAAATAGAGAAGAAGAAATTGAGCAGCTCAATGAAGTGATTGAAAAACTTCAACAGGAATTGGCAAATATTGAACAGAAGACATCAGTGGATGCTATTTCTTTCCCAGAAGAAGCAGACAGTTTAAAACATCAATTGGATATGGTAATAGCTGAAAAATTGGCTTTGAAACAGCAAGTAGAAACTACTAATGAAGAGATGGCTGTTATGAAAAATGTACTTGAAGAAACCAATTTAAAAATGAACCAGCTAACTCAAGAATTATGCAGCTTAAAGAGAGAACATGGAAATATGGAAGAAATCCATAGTGTACCAGAGAAAAGCATTAACATGACTATAGATGATCTGAGCAAAACCAAACCTGAGCTGGAAGTAGTCCTTTCTGAGAATGCTCTTAAACCCCTAGAAAATCAGACTTACCTCACACCTTTTGAAGAAAGCAGCAAAGGCTCCATTACCAGTTTGGAAACAAAGGTGCTACAACTTGAGGGCACTGTGAGTGCAAAGGACTTAGAACTCACCCGGTGTTATAAACAAATAAAGGACATGCAAGAGCAAGGCCAGTCTGAAACAGAAATACTGAAAAGGAAGATTGTAAACCTACAGAATGTACTTGAAGAAAAAGTTGCTGCAGCTCTTGTGAGTCAAGTCCAACTTGAAGCAGTTAAGGAATATGCAAAATTCTGTCAGGATAAACAAACAGTTTCATCAGAACTTGAAAGAACAAATGCACAGAATTTAAATCAAGTAATGGATAATGAGATGGAGTCAAATGTATTAGCATTAACCTTGAGAATATCAGAATTAGAAAGCCAGGTGGTTGAAATGCAGACTAGTTTGATTTTAGAAAAAGAACAGGTAGAAATTGTAGAGAAAAATGCTTTGGAAAAAGAAAAGAGGCTCCTAGAACTACAAAAGTTATTAGAGGAGGAGAAAAAACAGGGAGGTAAAAACAAGAAAAGAAGCTCTGAAGGAAGTTTTGAAGTTCTCAAGGTTAGTTTGTACTTAATTTTTTTTTCACTTAAATACCCTAAGAAATTCTCTTTTCTTCATTCTCTAAGCTTGATTGCTAATTTACCAAATTAAATATGGTGTTCTTTATATCTATCAATTCATATATAAAGGGGTTTTATAAAAATTACTTTATAGTCCCATTATTATCATTAAAATAATGGGAAAATCTATATTTTGTTACCTTCAAATCATGTTATCTATTTCACTAGCATACTCATTAAGTAGACCAGTCAAAATTAGAGGTGTTAAGTTTAACAAATATCCTTTGGAATTTGTGTGGGTTTTTTTCCTGTCCCATCTAATATGCATGTTATGTGATCATTCATTTTAAATAATGGAAATTGATAAAATATATTAGTATTCCACTGAATTAACATATCAGTAAGAAGTCATTAGCTTTTGCAGACTTTTATAGCTGGTAATAGATTCTTTCCTTTCTTAGAAATAATTTGTATTTCACCCTTGTAAGTCTGCTTATATAAAGATTTGAAATTGCATTTATTTCTTAGCATAGGACAGATATAGAAGGACTTTAATTTTCACAGCCTCAATATTGAGTATTAAATATGCAGTCTTATCTGAATACCAGGAGATTAACTCATGTATCAAGATTCTGTGAATATATGTTTTACAAAGGCTGTTAATTCTGGGGCACCTGGGTGGCCCAGTCAGTTAAGTGTCTGACTCTTGATTTTGGCTCAGGTCATGATCTCATAGTTCATGAGGTCAAGTGTCACGTCAGGCTCTGTGCTGACAGTGCAAAACCTGTGGAATTCTCTCTCCCTGTTCCTTGCTTACATGTGTACGCTGTCTGTCTCAAGCAAATACACGTTAAAAAACAAAAACAAAGGATGAGAATTCTTTCCACTTACTAGGCTTTTTTCTCTTCCCCAGAACTAAAACTTACTGTAGTCATATTAAAATATTAATGTGACTTTCTATGCATATGAAACTTGTAAAAAGTATCTTAGCAAGACTTCGCATTTTTTGAGGAAAGTGATATAAATATGAAAGTTTTTGAATGGTGATGGTATTTTCATTAATAATTTATAAATATTTAGGATACATACTAACATGAAATATCTTTCATTCCCAGAAAATAACTTTTTTCTTACTGTCTCAAGAATATAAAATGATGGTTCTAGGGGGCCTGGGTGGCTCAGTCAGTTGAGCATCCAACTTTGGCTCAGGTCATGATCTCGTCACTTGTGGGTTTGAGCCCCACATCGGACTCTGAGCTGTCAGCCCAGAGCCTGATTCACATTCTGTGTCTCCCTCTCTCTGCCCCTCCCCCACTCACACTCTACCTCTCTCTCTCAAAAATGAATAATAAATGTTAAAACAAATTTAAAAACTTAAAAAAAAAGAAGATACAATGATTCTAAAAAAGTTTTCCTATTTGTTGAAAGAGCATGAATCATTTATTTCTATACCGTTTAATCTGATAGGCAGTCATTCCTGAAAAAGCTTTATTAGAATGTATCAGTACCTTGAAATCGGTTGTATTTTTTTGAGAATAATATGTTTTTAAATGTTTTCCACTGTCGTTCAGACATCTACTGAGCTAATTCGTCCCAGTGAAGAAAGTGCATTTTTTGGTCAACTTGAGGCTCTTAGAGCTGAAGCATCAGCCACCAAAGAAGAACTTGCCAATTATAAAGAGAAAGCAGAAAAGCTTCAAGAAGAGCTTTTGGTAAAATAAGTAACATACTTCCTAATTCACTTATTTTTATATACTCTTAATTTCTTTTCAAAGTTTATTCTCTTCTATAAAACCAAACCAAATTTATAACTTAAAAGCTGGAAACAAATCTTTTGTGGCTTTGGCTTAAAGTTACTACAGATTTCTTTACTGGTATGTTCTTGCTTAGTTTTCCTTGAATAGTTTTTAAAAGGATGCTTTTAGTCTCAAGTCTCTTAATGAACAAGAAGATAGATGTTAAGGAGAACTCTTACCCCATGAAAACCAAAAAGAAGAGGCTGATAAAATAATTTCATTTCTAAGGTCATCTGTGAATATACATATAATAGAAATTTATATATGGAATCTAGGAGTGTTTTTTAAAAAATTTTCCTATTATTCTAAGGAAAATGAATATACTCTCGTCTCTAAATTCTACATTTAATATTTTTAATTGAATATTCTACTGTTCTGTTCATTATGTTTTAGGTAAAAGAAACAAGTATGGCATCTCTCCAGAAAGATTTAAGCCAAGTTAGGAATCAGCTCACAGAAGCAGAAGAGAAATTATCCTACTTCTCAGAAAAAGAAGATAAGACTAAGGTACAGGAAAACAGAAAAGTCTGCGTATTAGAGCCTCTTCCTACTACAGTGGGTGAAAGTTTGGCATCCCAGACAGAGGGGACTCTCAAGGTTGATAGCAGTCCAACTCCACATATTCTTGTTAGAAATGTAGGAATCCAAATTGATTTACAGAGTGAATGTTCATCAGAAGAAGTCACTGAAATAATCAATCAGTTTACTGAAAAAATTGAGCAGATGCAAGAACTACATGCTGCTGAAATTTTGGATATGGAATCCAGGCATATTTCAGAAACTGAAACCTTAAAGAGGGAGCACTATGTTGCCATTCAGTTACTGACAGAAGAATGTGGTACCTTGAAGGCAGTGATACAGTGTCTGAAATCGAAGGAGGTATTTGGTTTTCATAATATGTGTTTTTTCAACATTCTGTGTGTGGTTTTTTTTTTACCCAGAATTCTTTATTTTTAAGAGAAAAAGAAATACGGGGTAGTCTCTTCCTTATGATTGCAGTTTTCAATCTTCTTTGCCTTGTGTAGTCCAGTAATAATTTCCTACAAAGTTCCTCTGCAAATTTGGAATGTGGTAATATCATTCCTTAATTCATGAATGTTTTCTTATGATAATATCCATTAAGAAAAATATTGAAGACTTTTAAACCATAGATAGTTCCACTTACTGTGAAAGATTGGACACATTTAATTGAGTTTTTCATTTGTTTTTTTTTTCTTTGACAGCATTACAAAAGAACAAAGCTAGTTATTAGGTCCTATTTTTATTTTTATATAGGCCCAAAATGTTATGTATTCTTTTGTTTTCTCTAATTAGGGATCCTCACTTCCCGAATTAACACATTCTGATGCTTACCAAACTAGAGAAATATGTTCAAGTGGTAAGTTACATAAATTTCTGACATTTTTGTACTACTTAATTAAGAAGTGTTTGTTTCCAGGTGCCTGGGTGGCTCAGTCAGTTAAGCATCCAACTCTGGCTCAGGTTGTGATCTCACAGTTCATGAGTTTGAGCCCTGCATCAGGCTTTGTGCTGACAGCTCAGAACCTGGAGTCTGCTTTGGATTCTGTTGCCTCCCTCTCCCTCTGCCCCTCCCCCGTTCACACTCTGTCTCTCCCCAAAACAAATAAACATTAAAAAAAAATTTTAATAATAAATAAAAAGTATTTGTTTCTTTTCAGTAGTCAGTTGTTTTCTTTATTTTAGATTCTGGATCAGACTGGGGTCAGGGAATTTATCTTACACAAAGCCAGGGATTTGACACGGCATCAGAAGACCGAGGAGATGAAGGTGAAAGCTCAACAGATTCATTTCCAAAGAAAATAAAGGTACTATAAGACAGCTTTTAGTGAAATTTAACCAGTGTGATTTCTGTATTGAACATAGCCGTTTTTTAGAACATGTACAGTAACTTTCTTAAGAGAGAATAAAAGGAACCTTGGCAATCTATACAGGTTTATTCCTGTATTTTGCAGATAATAAAGAATAATGTATTTAATCATTGTATAAAGAGATAAAGAGTTTTAAAATATTTTCTTATTCCTGGTATTTTTGAGTGCCAAAATTATTAAAGCAATCTCAAGGACTAGAATTTATCTCCTACATATTTCTTTTGGCCAAATTAGTGGGTAATAGTTAAATCCAGGAAGAGCACATTAGGTAAATAGAAGGAACTTACAGGTAAGAGCAACACAAAAGACACTATCTTCTGGGATTGACTTACCCATCCATTAGAAAAAGGCAATCAGTAATAGTAGCCTGGCATTTCCTTTCTTCAGTGGCTCTTCTAAGTCAGGCTAATTCGATAAAGCTATCTTGCTTAAAATGTAGTTCTCTTTGTATGTCTGTCTTTGAAGAAGTTGTCATAATTCTAGCCTTTGGGTTTTGATTTCTAGGGATTACTAAGAGCTGTCCATAATGAAGGCATGCAGGTGCTCTCCCTCACCGAGTCTCCCTACAGTGATGGAGAGGACCATTCTGTTCAGCAAGTTTCAGAATCTTGGCTAGAAGAAAGAAGAGCTTATCTCAGTACAATCTCAGCTCTTAAGGATTTAATTACCAAAATGCAAGTGCAAAGAGATGCCGAGGTACTCAATATTATGCATCTTAACAGTTTAATGTGCCTTTTATTATAGTAAGGCACTTCATAATTTGTTACTGTTTTTTATGATGTATTTTCACGTGAATTACTTTGTATTATTTAAATGCCACCAGCCATACTCTTGAAAGTAAATGCATACACTTTTTGGCTTCTAATATTTAATTTGGTTAGTAGATAAATACCATTTTTAGACTTTTTGTAAGCATACTTACTTAAAAACTAACTGCTTTTTTTTATTCTTTGCTAGGTTTATGATAGTTCCCAGTCTCATGAGAGCTTCCCAGACTGGCGAGGTGAACTTCTGCTTGCTCTTCAGCAAGTTTTCTTAAAGGAGCGCAATGTTTTACTAGCTGCGTTTCAGACTGAGCTGATAGCTCTAGGTACTAGAGATACAGTTGGATTATTGAACTGTTTGGAACAGAGAATACAAGAACAGGTATCAAAATTAAACTGTGAAACAAAGAATGCTTTTTAACAGAAGTAAGAAAATGAGTTATTGATTACTTTTAGAGAAGGTCTGCAAGTTAAAATTTTAACAGGAGCCACCAAGACTATTAGGAGAAAAATTATTACCTTAAATGTTTTATTTTAGAAAATAAGCAAAGGCTGAAAATTAATGAGCTGTTCATCCAACTTAAGGAGTTAGAAAACAGCAACAGAATAAGCCCAAAGAATGTAGAAGTAAGACATGGTCAGTTCTCACTGTCTGCAGCAGTTAGATTCTGGAAAGTTGCTGAGAAGCTGAGTCATTGCTACTAGGGGAATACCGCAGGTAGGTTCCTGTGAGCCCCTGGTCGTGACATTGGCCAACCAGTCAATACCTAATTTTGTTTGATTTATGTTTCTGTTTAAAGATTGCCTTAATTATATGTATTGGGATTCATTAACCTTGAATTCATGGCCCATCGCACTATATAACTCATGCCTAAAAGCTTATCACATGTATTCTCTGCATAAAATACAGCCTTCTTGTGCTTAGGAACACTCGATAGTCCTTCATTGTTGTGCTTGGCGACCATTCCAAACAGCAAGATCACCAATAAAAAGCAAAGAAGTGCAAAAGAACACAGCAGTGAATAGATGGCAAGAAAGACCCTTGTTTGCAATTTAAGAGATGAAAGAAAACAGCAGAACATCACCTAGTTCACCTTCAGCTCCGACCATGCACAGCTGGCAGTTTAAATATTTTGCCCCTGTTTGCATGCTTAAAAATAACTGTAAAAGCACTGCTAGTATTAATTCTGGGTTAAAGATAAGTTTTAGTGGATAGCCAGATTTGTAGATACATAATCAACAACAAAGAAAAACTTTAATAAAGAAAAACGGAGTTAGTGAAATACATACACTGGTACAAAAGAGAGGATAAAAACTTTAAAAGTTTGTTCTTTGAAAGGCTAAAAGACAAACATTTGTTGGAGAATCAGTTAAGGAAAAAGGTAAAGTACACTTTTATAAAAGAAATGAAAATGGGATCACAACTAAAAATAACAAATATAAAATAATAGAATTTTACGAATAATTTTACATCAATTCAAAATTGTGGGTGAAATAGATTTTCTAAAAAAATAATCACTTCTCAAAACTGACTCAAGAAGAAATAGAAAACCTGAAAATACCTATAGTTAGTGAAAAAAAAAATAATAAAATCGATAGTTAAAAAACTCATAGAATACTTTGTGCCCAGATCTTGAATTTTTAACTACATTTTCCATTAAAAGGAACTAAGACTCCTTGGAGAAATGGCTGATTCCAGGGCTGGAGCAGGGAAAGTACAAGATGAACCTGGAATATCTTATTTTACTAACAAGGAAGTGCTCAAAGAATGAAGGGGAGATGTCAAAAGATCACAGTAGCCAGCTTGAAGGAGTTCCCAGTGTCTACATTCAGGACAATCAGAATGTCAAACTGAATAATGATAGTGACAGGTTATAAACCAAAGAGTAAAATAAGAACTTACGAATTCATAGTGATCTAAATAAATGAATAAAAATTCTTTAAAAATAATTTTTAAATATTTATTTATTTTTGAGAGAAAGAGACAGATCATGAGGGGAGGTGTGGAGAGAGGGAGACACAGAATCTGAAGCAGGCTCCAGGCTTTGGGCTGTCAGCACAGAGCCCAATGTGGGGCTCGAACTCACAAACTGTGAGATCATGACCTGAGCAGTAGTCGGACACTTAACCAACTGAGCCACCCAGTCGCCCCTAAAAATTCTTTCTATGGTAGAATGCCAGCTAGTGTGTGGAAGAAATGATGAAGTTAATAGATCACCTTTTAGTAAACCTTATAGTAATAACTCAAGCAATAATCAGCAATGGGTCCTAAAACTAGTATGAAAATGTTTGATTAGAAAAGTATGTTTACGTGGTCTCAGAGTAAATTCCCAGGAAATCTCTTTTAATTATAAAAGGAAAAGTAATAACTGTACATTGGAGAAACCTTACAGATACCACCATAAGCAAGTGATCAGAATTAATATCATCAGTAATAGAACAATCCAGACATCATGTACTTCCTGACATGAAGTATACTACCACACTTAACGTGCAGAGCTAAAATCTACTCGTAGGAATATATTAGACCAAAACAAATTGAGGCCACTATACATCTTTCAGAATCGCCAAAATAAAGTTTAGTGGAAGTACCAAGTGCTGGTGAGGATGCAGAGAAATTGCATCTCTCATACATTGCTAACAGGAAAGTAAAATGGGAGAGTCACTCTGAAAAATGACCTACCAGTTTCTTATAAAGTTAGTTATACACTTAATATATGACCTAGAAGTCACACTTGTCGTTATCAGACAGTGATGAAAACAAATGTCTTTGTAAAAATCTATACAAGATTATTTCTCACAGTTTTATTTGTAACACCCCAAAACTGGAAGCAACCCCCTGTCCTTTGACAGGTATATGGAAGAACAAATTACAGTACATCCATACAATGAAATACTACTTACCAATTAACGAAGAACAAACTAATGATACCCTAAACGTCGTATATGTTATGTAATATTTGGATTGACAAAAATATAGTGATAGTGAACAGATCAGTGCTTATCAGGGGTTATGGTTGGGGAGAGGATACACCTAGATACATACAGGGAGAGTAATAAAGCAAATGTGGTTTACATTTAGAGAATTTAGATGAAGGATATGTGAGGATTCCTTGTACACTATTTGGAGTTTTTCTATAGGTCTGAAATTATGTAAAATATGAAATAAAAAAAGTCTCCCCACAAGAATTATACCTAGCTCAAATGGTTTTACAGGTGAAGTCTAGCATACATTCAAGTAGTAGCTAATTCCAGTCTTAAACATACACTTCCCATTGTTGGATGACTGGGGCAGTGCCCTGTCTTTTTGTTGGGAAGCTAATGTAACCCAGTTAGGAAAATCAGACAAAGATAATATAAGAAAGAAAACCTAGGGACCTGTTTTATCCATGAACACAGATGCAGAAATCCTAAACAAAATATTAAGCCAAATCCACCAATGTATATTTTTTAGAAACACAGTCACCTTACACTTATCCAGGAATGCAAAGGTAGCATACCATTAAAAGTAACTCATGTGACTCATTATTTTCATAATTAAAGGGAAAATAAAACCAGTAATCATTTCAAGAGATACAGCAAGTTAAATAAATGAAGAATTTAATACTTTAAAATACTTTAAAACAAATAGCAGTTTAAAAATAAAAAGGAATTTCTTAAACTACATAAGGGTCTATTTAATAAAAACCTACAACAACCATTATATCTATAGTTAAACATTAAAAATACTCTTAACTTCTGTAGCTTGTCCTAAAGATTTAGTTAACAAAGCAAAGCAAGAAAAATAAAATAAATAAGGATTAGGGATGAGAAGACCCATCATTGGTATGATTGGATGTTTTCTATATTCATCCATATAGAAAACCATAAAGAATCTATACACATAGCATTTTAGAATTAATTAAGTTTGGGAATATGGCTGGATGTAAGATCAGATTGTAAAAATCTGATTTCTTGGGGCACCTGGATGGCTCAAATCAGTTAAGTGTCCAGCTCTTGATTTCAGCTCAGGTAATGATCTCACTGTTCATGAGATGGAGCCCCATATCAGACTCTCCCCTGACAGTGCAGATCCTGCTTGGGATTCTGTCTCTCTCCCTTTCTCTGCCCCTCCCCTGTTCTTGCTCTCTCACTCTCTAAAAATAAATATAGTTTTTAAAACATCTGATTTCTTAACAACAAAATGTAACTTTAAAAATAATTATTTCCAGGGTGCTGGGGTGGCTCAATCAGTTAGTTAAGCATCCAACTTCAGCTCAGGTCATGATCTCACAGTTCGCGGGTGCAAGCCCTGCATCAAGCTCTGTGCTGACAGCCCAGAGCCTGGAGCTTGCTTTGTCTCCCTCTCTCTGCCCCTCCCCTGTCTGTACTCTGTCTCTCTTTCTCAAAGATAAAATTAAGAAAAAAATTTTAATAATTATTTCTATAGTGTTAAGTAAACAAATCTCTAAAAATACACAAACTACAAAAATTTACTCTTAAAAAAATAGAAAATCTGAATAGACCCATTACAAAGAGTTAAATTAGTAATTTTTAAATTTCTCACAAAGAAAAGCCTGTGATTAGATGGCTTCATTGGTGAATTCTACCAAATTTTATAAGAATTACCAATCTTTGGGGCGCCTGGGTGGCTCAGTCAGTGAAACGTCCGACTTTGGCTCAGGTCATGATCTCACGGTTTGTGGGTTTGAGCCCTGCATCGGGCTCTGTGCTTACAGCTAGCTCAGAGCCTGGAGCCTGCTTCAGATTCTGTGTCTCCTCTCTCTCTGACTCTCCCCTGCTCGCTCACTCTCTCTCAGAAATAAAGAAAGAAAGAATTCCCAGTCTTTCCCAATCCATTCTGTGAGGCCAGTATTACTCTGGTTCTTTCTTAAACCAGGCAAAGACATCATAAGAAAAGGAAACTAAAGACAAATATCCAATGAGAATAAACCACCACTGGGAAAGTGAACCAGTGCTACAAGTATGTGCAAACAAAACAAGTATCTAATAGTATAAGAAAAGAAGCTCAAATAAAATGTATTATTCATACTATGGAATACTATTTAACGTTGAAAATGATTGTGAAATAGAGCTGTATGTGTCAGTCCACATGGTTCAACATGAAAATCTCTTAATTTCATTAAGTGAAAGTAGAGTTTTTAGATAAAGTTTTAAGACCTGCAGAACAGTACTGTATATTGTTTAGGGTGTGTATATATAACATAATATGCAGAGCACATGAAAATAACACCAGACTTCAAATTTGATGATTTCTCAAGCAGGTCGTGCAGAGGACACATTTGGGGAGCAGGGGGGGAGGGAGGGGGGGGGGTTCC
>NW_027532040.1:1586271-1614753 GCF_008692635.1 Crocuta crocuta | reverse complement strand
TATTTCTTAGGCTGTGTTCAGGGGTGTTTATTCTTGTTGTGTGTTTGAGGAATTTCAAAATAAGTGTGAAGATTAATAATTAAAAAGTAAACCCTAGTAAATAGGAAGAGAAAATTAGTATCTTTCCAAAATTTTAGCATACGTGTTTCAATTTTATTTTTCAGACTTCCTGGTTGTTAATTTTATTGTTCTTAATCTCTTCACTTGATTTTTTTTTATTTTGCATTATAACAGAGTATTGAATATCAAGCAGCTATGGAATGCCTCCAGAAAGCAGATAGAAGGAGTTTGTTATCTGAAATTCAAGCACTACATGCTCAAATGAATGGGCGGAAAATGACTCTGATAAGAGAACAAGAGAGTGATCAACCAACCCAAGGTATTCTGTGTGTCCAGCTTATGTGGTAACAACAAATAAGTGGAAATATTTCACTTTGTTTCCCCTCCTTGTATAATTATTCATTTAAAACACATTTCTTTTTAGTCACATTTTCTTCTCATTCTCATATCATGGAAGTCATTTACATTAATTACTCTGGGATTTAAAGGCTTGTCCAATTGGTTTTTAAACAGATACATTTATTTAAAATGTGGGCGCCTGGGTGCCTCTGTCAGTTAAGGGTCTGACTTCATTCAGCTCAGGTCATGATCTCACAGTTCCTGAGTTTGAGCCCTGTCAGCACAGAGCCTGCTTTGGATTCTCTGTCCCCCTCTCTCTCTACCCCTTCCCTATTTGCACTTATGCTCTCTCTCAAAAATAAACAAACATTTAAAAAATAAAATAAACTAAGCAAGCATTGCTTTAATCAGGTTGTTTAGCCCATTAAGTTCATTATCTTTCTTTGTTTTGAAGCTCTTTCTGAGGTTAATGACCTAAAAGGAAAAGAAATCCACAATGAAAGTAACTATTTCTTTTTAAATCCTTCTTATTGTAAACTATAATATACATATAGAAAAGTGCAAAGTACAAAAATACAGAACAAATCTTTAAATGAATGAATATTTGTGGAAACTTCACCTACGTCAGGTACCTCTGAAGCTCCTTCCCAAACACATACTCCTCTGTAGTAACCTAGAGGTAACCATTATCCTGATTTTTCTGGAGTTTTACTACCTCTTTGTACATTCCTAAGCCATGTAAGTTTAAAGTTTTCCTGCTTTTGAACTTTATTAGTCTGTATATATTTGTGTCTTCCTTCACCTCTCTCTAATATTTTTCTGAGTATTTATCTGCATTTATGTCCAATTTATTTATTTTTGTTACTGTATAGAACTCCCACAACTTATATATCCACTCTGTGGTTGAATATTCGGATTATTTGTATTTTTTAGATATTACAACCAGTGCTGTTCTGCACATTGTGAATACTGTTTCTGATGCATACATACATAAGTTTTCTGGGTATATATACCCCAGGGGTGGAATTGCTGAGTGATAGAATACATAATTTCACATTTCTTTGGTAACGTCAAACTATTTTCTAAAGTGCTCCTATCAATTCGTATGCTTACTAGCAGAGTATGAGAGCTCTGCTCCTTCACTTATTTGCTGGTAGGTAGTTGGTATTCTCAGATCTTTGTTGCCAGTCTGGTGGGTGTGCAGTGGATCGTTGTTGTGGTTTTAATTTACATTTCTCTAATTACTGAAGTGGTTTCATTCTTTGTCATATGATTATTGGCTAGCTGTTTGCTTTCATGGTATGTTTGTTCAGATATTTTCCCCACTTTTTGGCAGGAGTGTCTGTTACAGTAAATTGAGCTGCAGATGGAAATCATTAAGGATTAAGTACAATCTCAGGGGGACCTGGGTGGCTTAGTTGGTTAAGGGTCTGACTTTCGCTTAGGTCGTGATCTCGCGGTTCGTGGGTTCGAGCCCCGCATCGGGCTGTGTGCTGACTGCCAGCTCAGAGCCTGGAGCCTGTTTCAGAGTCTGTGACTCCCTCTCTCTCTGACCCTCCCCTGCTCACGCTGTCTCTCTCTCTCTCTCTCTCTCTCTCCTAGAAATAAATAAAAAACATTTAAAAAAAAAAAGGATTAAATATAATCTCATTTCCATCTAGTGAAGAGACATTTTGGTCTTCAGTTTTGTTTCACATAATGGTAGACACACTTGTGCTTTTACAAATTTTTAAAGTTATACCATAATCCCACATTAGTCTTTGAGTAACTAAAAATTTTAAATATCTTAAAATATCTCAGAGAAAACAAGTGTATTGAGATCACATATATATCTTATATTTAGACATAAGATTGATTAAAGATTATTTTTAGAGAATTGATTAATATTTTACTTTATTATTTAAGTTAAAACCCCATTGAAAGCTTAATAGATACATATTTATATTTGTAAATCCTTGGTTTCTTCTAAGAAATAGTTTTTTATTTTTTTTTAATGTTTTATTTATATTTGAGAGACAGATACAGCGTGAGCAGGGTAGGGTCAGAGAGAGAGAAAGATAGAGAATCCAAAGACAGACTCCAGGCTCTGAGCTAGCTGTCAGCACAGAGCCCGACACAGGGCTCGAACCCATGAACCATGAGATCATGACCTGAGCTGAAGTCAGACGCTTAACCCACTAAGGCGACCCTAGGAAATAGTTTTAAATGCTTAAACTAAATGATTATCTTCTAAAGCCAATGTTATTCCTGTCTCCTAACATCAGTAGTATGAATTGTAATATAATGTGGTGAACTTTGATAAAAATTTTTTAAGTTGGAAATACATTTAAGGGAAAATAGAGAAACAAAAGAATAGAGTAAAATCACTCCTCAGAATCTCCTAAATCCTAAAATAATGACCATTAACACCCAGGTAAAATATATCTCCAGGCCTTTATTAAAGCCATAGGTACACAAGTTTGTTTTTTGTAAAAATGCGACACTGATGCATATTTTGTAGCTTTTTTTTTTTCATTAGAATAACCTAAAGAGTTAAGTATTTTCATTTGTTTTCATTGTAACAGACCCATAGCAGGGGCTTGGTTGGTTTGTTAAAAAAACAAACAAACAAACATGAAGTTTCTGGGACTCTCTGGGAAGCAGGGGCTAAACAAAATAAGCCACACTACTCACTATGGTCATAAGTTACACGCCACACTCCTGCAAGGACTTTGTGTGGCTGTCAGAAACCATTGGAATTTTTTAGTTTGAGCTGTTGAAATTCTGAATAAACAAATACACGTTTTTGTTTAGAGTGTTGTGTGAACACCTGCAGTTGCTTTTTATTTCAAGTCTTGTATTTATTAATATATTCTGTTAAACTTTTATCATCCTTATGTACTTGTAGTTCTGAAACCTTAATGATTATTAGCACTGTGAGGACAGTATTCATATTTATTTCTATAAATGACCAACTTTGAGACTGTAATCTTTTCACATTTTCTTTGTAGTAATCTCCTAAGTTAAAAACCAGTTCTCATCAACAAAATAGTTATAAACCAGATAGGAGTTGGAAGATCATAATGTAAGTGTTAATAATTTTGCATTTAGAACTCCTGGAGTATAATATGCAGCAGAAGCAGTCTCAAATGCTGGAGATGCAGGTGGAGCTCAGCAGCGTGAAGGACAGAGCAACAGACCTGCAGGAACAACTGAGTTCTGAGAAGATGGTGGTTGCCGAACTGAAGAGCGAACTTGCACAAACTAAGCTGGAACTAGAAACCACGCTCAAGGCACAGCATAAGCACCTAAAAGAGTTAGAGGCATTCAGGTGTGTCAGACTTCCTTATTGTGAACATGTATTGGTGAAGGAATTGGAGTAGTTATGTCAGAGACATCGTGCAGATTTTATAAAAGCGTAATATTATACATAATGTATACATAACATGAAATTTGTTATTTGTGGAAAAAGCTATAGTGGAAAGGAAAAACCCCAAATTTTTCTAAATGATAAATTCGTGATTAGGTATTGCCATATTCGCTGCTGTGGGTTAGTTCTGTGTGAGACGTGCTGTATAAGATACATATTACCGCCAAGTAATTTGAAATGGTATTTATTGTCTCAATAGAATTTGTGGTTCATTTAGCTAAAGTACGCAAAATGTTTTAAACTATCCTTTTAAAAGGATAAATTCTTGGTGTAAATACTGAGATGTTCTGCTTGCCAAGGACAGTCATTTTTTATTTTGAACATTGGTGGCTTTCATGTTCAGTAAAAGACAAGGAAAAATTGTATTAATGTTATTTTGTAAAAATAAATTGTTTCTAGTGGTAAAGAATAGTTCATAATTGTGTTACTAGAAACAGTTAATATGAAATAAACCACAGTCAAAAATCTTGATTATGTGGTTTATATTTTCCTATTAGTTGGTTTATAATATGCCTCCACTTGTCAGTGGAAGCTGTCTCTCTTTATCTCCATATAAACTTGGTCAAAGCAATTTTATGAACATTCATTTGTCTCTTATTTAGGTTGGAAGTTAAAGATAAAACAGATGAGGTACATTTGCTTAATGACACGTTAGCAAGTGAACAGAAAAAGTCCAGAGAGCTCCAGTGGGCTTTGGAGAAAGAGAAAGCCAAACTAGGACGCAGTGAAGAGCGGGATAAAGAAGAACTTGAGGTATTATTATCTTTGTCTTTAAATATCTGTGGAAAATCCAAAAACAGCAGGAGAGAGAGAGTCTGGAGACTTTCCTCTTTCTAAACGGTCAACCTTCATGAGGTCCAGTAAGTTGTTCGCTATATGTGGAATACTGTTACAGTATCATCAGGAAATGCTAATGGTGTGGTACATTTTTGGTTTGCTACATCCAAAGGTGCATTGCACACACTTCTGCTATAGCATGTGTTTTGGGAATTTGAGTTAGTGCATATACAATTTGATAAGTAGGGCAACCACTTCCAGTTAATGCAGAATAATTTTGGTTCGCCTGTTTTCCCTAGGAAAGGGGAATGGTGACACTTCTCTGCCAGCAGGAGCCCTCACTGCTATATTTTTAAAAAATTTAAAATGAGTCCCTTCATGCTGGTCTCTCTTCCAGAGAGGCACACCTCAGCCCTGCACAGCTGACAGCTCGGGGCAGGTCGTGTTGCACACACAGTGCCCACCTATGGTAGCCCCACCGGCTCAGAGGTCTTCCATCCACGCGTGGTACTCACCAGCTGTAGGCTAAAAAACTGTGTAGCTGGCATTTCTGCTGTATTTCTGTTTAATTTTGTTGGGGGATTTCTGATTGTCCATCTTGGTGGCCTTCAGGCAGGCATAGTGAGGTCTCTACCTGGTAAGGCCATGATATCCCCTTTGATACAGAGTACTATTTAAAAAAAAATTTTTTTATGTTTGTTTAGGGATGATTGTGTGAGTGAGCACAAGTGGGGGGTGGGGGGGAGCGCACCACAGAAAGAGAGGGAGACGGAATCCCAAGCAGGCTCCGCACTGTTACTGCAAGAGCCCGATGTGAGGCTCGATCCCACAAACCATGAGATCATGACCTGAGTGAAAATCAAGAGTCTAACTGAGCCACCTAGGTGTCCTTACTGTTTTTTTTTTATCATTACAAATTTTTGTAAGATTTGAGTAGTTTGTTCGTTATGGTGCTTTCCCCACAAGCCCTATTATTCTTAGTATGTGACATTGGACAATGTGAGGTTTTTCAGGAACTCATGTCACATTATATTGGAAATATTTGTATTTTTAAAGGTCATTATTTCTAGACGAAATGTACCCTACTTCATATTCCTTAATTAGGTATGATTAATGTTTGGAGGAAAAAGTACTATTTAGCTGATCTTTTGCTTACGTTCTTCAATGAAAATCATCTGGCTATCCCAAATAATTATGCTCTAACCGCTAAAAATTTCAGTTAATAAACTGGATAATCAGTTCTGTTACCAAACACTACCAACTTAGTATTAATAAAGGCACAGTAGTATACTTATAAAGGATTTTTTAAATGTTAATATTCTTAAATTCAACTTTGTTCTACAAGGATTTGAAATTTTCACTTGAGGGTCAGAAACAAAGGAATATTCAACTAAATTTACTGTTGGAACAACAGAAACAACTACTAAGTGAATCACAGGAGAAGATAGAATCACAAAGAGTGCTACATGATGCCCAGTTATCAGAAGAACGGGGTCGAAACTTAGAGCTGCAAGTCCTCCTTGAATCCGAGAAGGTGCGAATCCGGGAAATGAGCAGCACCCTGGACAGGGAGCGGGAATTGCACGCGCAGCTGCAGAGCGGCGGGGATAGTGGGCAGCCTCGGCCCTCGCTGCCCTCTGAGGACCTCCTTAGAGAGCTACAGAAACAGCTGGAGGAGAAACACAGTCGCATCGTAGAATTGTTAAATGAGACCGAGAAATATAAACTGGATTCTCTGCAAACAAGGCAGCAAATGGAAAAGGATAGGCAGGTTCACAGGAAGACGCTGCAGACAGAACAAGAGGCCAACACTGAGGGACAGAAGAAGATGCATGAGCTCCAGTCCAAAGTGGAAGATCTTCAGCGCCAGCTGGAAGAGAAAAGGCAACAAGTTTATAAGTTAGACCTTGAAGGAAAGCGACTGCAGGGCATTATGCAGGAATTCCAGAAGCAAGAACTAGAACGGGAAGAAAAACGAGAAAGTAGAAGAATTCTCTATNTGAACATAGAATTTTGATATTGGAGTAATTTATTCATTCATTTAATTACTTTTAAATGTTTGTGTTTTTTTTTTTTGAGAGAAAGAGCGAGAGCAGGCCAGGGCCAGAGAGAGAGAGGGTTAAAGAAGACCTGAACCAGGCTCTGCACTGAGAGCAGAGAGCCCAATGCAGGGCTCAAACTCACACAACCATGATGAGATCATAACCTGAGCCGAAGCTGGTCACTCAACCGACTAAGCCACTCAGGTGTCCCTATACTGGACTAAATTATTTAAATAGTTATGAACAAATAATATAAAATCCATAGAAATTTACTTGGAGTATGAACCATAATTGTGTTTACTTGAGAAAGAATATGATTCATTATTCATTTATAATTACTGCTTTTTCTTTTTCTGTTGAAAATTGCTAGCCTGCCACATGGAGTTTAACCAGTGATCGAACTAGAAATTGGGTTCTTCAACAGAAAATAGAAGGAGAGACAAAAGAATCAGGCTATCCTGAACTGATTGAAATGAACGAAGGACGGACTGGCTGTAATCATGAATTAGAAATGATCAGACAAAAGCTTCTACATGTGGCTTCAAAGCTGCAGCATCTGGCCCAGAAAGCCTCCAATAGGTTAGATTTTTTTTTCTTCTTCTGACTTTTGGAAATGACATTCTTAGAACAACTGGATAGAATCTGTTCCTTACTAATAGCTGGCCAAGGGTGGGGAAGTGAATTTTTTTTTTTTTTTTGAGAGAGCGTGAGTGTGGGAGGGGCAGAGAGACAGAGAGAGAGATCCCAAGCAGGCTCTGCACTGTTAATGTAGTGCTCAACATGGAGCTCAAACCCATGAATTGTGATATCATGACCTGAGCCGAAATCAAGAGTCTGCACTTAACAGACTGAGCCACAAAGGTGCTCCAGGAATTGAAATATTAGTTAATGCATGCTCACATTAGGAGATGATAGTATTTATTTATTTGTTTATTTATGTTTTTTATTTAGAGAAAGCAAGCAGGGGAGAGGAGGGCACAGGGAAAGAAATTTTTTTAGGTGTTTTTTTGTTTTGTTTTGGAGCCAGGGTGAGGGGCAGAGCAAGGAGACAGAATTGCAAGCAGGCCCCACGATGTCAGCACAGAACCCAACATGGAGACAGAGAGCATGCGCGCGAGCAAGAGAGAGTATCTTAGGCTTCATACTCAGCACAGAGCCCAGCCCACAACCCTGGGATCATGACCTAAGTTAAAATTAAGGGTCAGACACGCAACCAACTGAGCCATCCAGGCACCCCATGAAGTCATTCTTTTTAACAAAACCTCATATACCTAAAAACAAGTATCTTAACACCGTGGAAAGAGAAGACTTAATGTAAGGGAGAAGTGATAGGTGAAACATAGCATCACCTAATCTCTAATGTTTGTGCTAATGAATACCACTGATTGAGAAAGGTATGTTTTGACTTTTTCTCTTTTTCTTAAAGACTGCACTTTGAAACAGCAGATGATGAAGATTTTATTTGGGTTCAGGAAAATATTGATGGAATTATTTTACAACTACGAAAGTTAACTGGCCAGCCAGGGCAAGAGGTAAGACTTCAAAAACTCTTTATAAAAGATATCAAGAACAAAGGTTTAATGGAGTGATAGGAGTCATTTGAAACTGGCACCGTATTTTCTAAAGAGTTTTAATTTTGTCTTTTTATTTATTTTAAATACTAATAATAATATTTGCCTTTCTCAAATAGAAGATAGTAAAAGTTTGAAGGGATATTAACCCTCATTATCATTATTGAATAATTGTGACATTTTATTATAGTATAACGCATGTTTCTTGAAAGAATAGTCTCATTTCTACCTTATCACTTGTAACCACCCACAGAATGGTATCAGTGTCTTCACAGTTGACTAATCTGATGAATCTTTTCATTCCCTGTCTTTGGTTTCTTTGTAGCATTTGACACTTTTGACTTCTCCCATCTTAAAAACTTTTTTTTTTTTTTTTGATTTATAATCTTTTTTTTTTGTNTTTGACTTCTCCCATCTTTAAAAACTTTTTTTTTTTTTTTTTGATGTATAATCTTACTTATTTGTTCCTCTTACAACAATCTCATTTTTGACTGGACTCAGACTTTGAGGTAGAACCTCTCAGAGAAGACAGACTCCGTCTCTTGGCAGTCTGTCCTTGGTGTTTTTCTTTGGCTTCCTTCATTCTCTTGGCCAAAAGCTTAGCATATTCTACAGCCTCTTCCTTGTTTTCCTTTGTGCGCTGCTGCTTCAAAGCAACGCGCTGACATTTGTGTTGGAGGACACGTGGAGTGACAAGACGCTGAATCTTGGGTGCTTTGGTTCGAGATTTCTTCTTTGTTTAGGGGCTTTCTCACAACATACTGGCGGACATCATCTTCCTTTGAGAGATTGAAAAGCTTGCGGATTCTGCTAGCTCTTTTGGGCCCCAGGCGACGAAGCACAGTAGTATCAGTGAGTCCAGGAATATCCTTCTCCCCTTTTTCACGATGACCAAGTTGAGAACACTGAGATTGGCATCCACAGTGCAACCCCGGACAGATCTGCGCTTTTTTTCTCCAGTCCTCCATGGTCGGTAGCAGGAATGCCCCTTACTCAGCAGTAGGCGGACACGGCCATGGGTCAAGACACCCTGCTTCATGGGGAAGCCTTGTTGGTCATAGCCACCACTGATTCGGACCACATAACCCTTCCATTCTTACCCTAAAGCATCAGCAGCAACTTCTGTGGCCATTCGCTTCTCATAAAAGGTAACGAAGTTTGCGTTCATCATCCACTTCAATGAGCTTCTGGCAGCCAATAGCTGGGAAAGAGATGTTCAGCTGCTGCTTGAGGCTGCCTACCGCCTCCGAAATGCCACAAAAAAGAGCAAAAACTCTTTATGTGTGTCAGTATTCTCTCATTTCTTCCATTTCTTTTCATCAGTCACCTTCATGAATTCTCTTTCTCCGTGTCTTCATCCATTTTTTTTCCCTCTAATTGTGAAAGTTCATTCTTTCCCACAGCCTGAGTTCTCAGTAGACTTACTTACTGAGCAAACACTTATGTCAGGCACTTGTTATATGCTAGGTACCATCCTGGGTTCTGGGCTTCATTGAACAAATCTAATAAAAATCTCGCCTTTATGGACTTTATCTTCTAGTGTAGCCTATACCTTTATCCTGTGGTCCAGTAACTATCTTCCATTAGATACTGGAACTCTTTCCATGGGGAAATGTACGCCATAGTGACCCCATAGGAAACTTAAAGGCACGTTCCAAACTGAGCATCATCTTTCTTTTCTCCTTCCTGTCCCAAACCCTCTTTCTGGTCCTGATATCACCCAGTTTAGAAAGCCAAAGGTCAGGGTGCCTGGATGGCTCAGTCGGTTAAGCGTCTGACTTCGGCTCAGGTCGTGATCTCATGGTTCGTGGGTTCAAGTCCTGCATCGGGCTTTATGCTGACAGCTGGCTCAGAGCCTGGATCCTGTTTCAGATTCTGTGTCTCCCTCTCTCTCTGACCCTCCCCTGCTCATGCTGTGTGTGTGTCTCTCTCTCTTTCTCTCTCTCTCTCTCTCTTAGAAATAAATAAAACATTAAGAAAAGTTTTTAAAAAATAGAAAGCCGAAGATCACCATGGACCACCTTCCTTCCCTCTCACTTAGGTGTCCAAGCATTGACTAAGTCCTATGCTTTTACAACCTAAATATCTATTCCATGTGCCCTTAGTCATTACCTTACTCAGGCTTTCAGCATTTCTCACCTGAACTGCTTTGAGGACTTCCTGATGTGTCTGCCTGACACCAAGATCTGTCTTCCTTAATTTATTGTACTTTGCATGCTACTACCAAAGGAATTTTTGTAACACGTAAGTTTTGTTGCATGGTCTTGTCTAAAAGCCATATATGGCTCTCCACTGCCTGCATTTTGGTATATTATCCATGAGTAAAGGCAGTCCTTACTCTAGCCTTACCAAGCAACTTGTAGCTCCCTAAAAGCAAAACTCTCACACGAAACCTTTGTGCCTTTATACAAACTATTCCTTCTGCTTAAAATACCCTTCCCTATCTCCTCTCCTGTCTATTAAATTTGTTCTTGTATATGAGGCTCAACTCCAGCACCACTTCTTCATGAAATCTGTTGTTCTCAGTGCCTCTTCACATTTTTATGTGCATTGTTTATAAACATTATCCTTACACAACCTTAATGCCATTTTATTTTTCTAGCCTAGCTTGGTGTCTCCAGGTACTTCTTGTGGCTCACTGACCGAAAGACTACTGAGGCAAAATGCTGAGCTAACAGGACATATCAGCCAACTGACCGAAGAAAAGAATGACTTAAGAAACACGGTTATGAAGCTAGAAGAACAGATTAGATGGTATCGACAGACAGGAGCTGGCAGAGATTATGTACGTCTGTTTTTAGCATGGCCACAGTAGAAATGTTGCAAAGTTACAAGTTCTGCTTTCTAGTTTCAATTTTTAACCCTAACAGGGTAAAAATATTAAGTATCTGATTCTTAGTAAGATCATTGGAAAATATTATAAGGATGACAATAATGATAATAGATACTGTTTATTGGGAGCCTTCTCTTTGCCCGATCTTGGGATATATATGTTCAGAATCTCTCATCTGCATTCAGCCTTACACATGAGAAAACTGAAGTCTGTAGTCAAATCAAGAACTGCTTTTCTCCAAAGCCATATACGTTGCTACCTATGGGCCAGCAGCAGACACATGTAAAGAAATGTTCAAATGTGAATTCTGACTGTTCTCATCAGTTATTTATCGGTTATTATGTTTGTAACTCAAGTGAAAGATGCCATTAAATTATATATTTCAGTCTAATAAACCACTCTGGCAATTCACTTAATTTTTTTCCTTTTAAAAACTACAAAATTGCTAGCATCTGTAATACAAAAATAAGAACATAATATAAAGATAGGAAAGACTTGTAGACAGTTGTGTAGTCAAATACATAACATACCCACAAAGCTTCTGTAGGGATCCACTTCTCTAAGTACATGCCTGGTTATTTTTTCCCCACTTCCATAGTGTACTGTTTCATGCATAGGCTTTGCGTTTGAACCCTAATGGCCCATTTATTAAGTCTGTAGGCTTTTTTACTTAATAACTTAATAAACTTTAATGTTTATTTATTTATTTTGAGAGAGAGGGAGAACAAGAGCACAAGCAGAGAGGGGCAGAGAGAGAGAGCAAGAGAGAAAGAATCCCAAGCAGGCTCCCCACTGCTAGCATAGAGCCCAACACAGGACTCAAACTCCCAAACCGTGAGATCATGACCTGAGCCCAAATGAGATCCTTACCCAGCTAAGCCACCCAGGCAGTCCTCTAGACTTTTTTTTATTTTAAAGCTCTGCAAAATAAGGGCCCCTGCGTAGCTCAGTCAGTTAAGCGTCCGACTTCCGCTCAGGTTGCGATCTCACGGTTTGTGGGTTTGAGCCCCGCATCAGGCTCTATGCTGATAGCTCAGAGCCTGGAGCTTGCTTCAGATTCTGTGTCTCCCTATCTTTCTGCCCCTTCCCTGCTCATGCTCTGTCTCTATCTCGAAAAGAAATAAACATTAAAAATAAAATAAAATAATAAAATAAAGCTCTGCAAAATATAAACAGTTTCTTTGGGGCTAGGCTTTCACAAGGATTTTTAGTTTTAGAATTAATCTAAGCAAAGGATATAAGTGTATATTCTTAATTTTAGTTGAGATTGTCTTTGAACTCTGTATCTGAGACTAGAATGCTGATACCTCATGGGGATACCTTTAATGTGTTTAATTTAGATTTTTCTTCAGAGACTTATTCCTAAAAATCATGTATGCATCCTCTGGTTTCTTCAGTCTTCTAGGTTTTCATTCAGTGGTGGTGCCAACATTGAAGCAATCATTGCTTCTGAAAAAGAAGTCTGGAACAGAGAAAAGTTGACTCTCCAGAAATCCTTGAAAAGAGCAGAAGCTGAAGTGTACAAACTGAAAGCTGAACTAAGAAATGAAGCTTTACTTCAGAATCTGAGCTCTGATTCTGAGCATGCCACTATAAAGGTAAGCGGCATGTTCCATCTAAACGTACACCAAAGCTGGTCCTCTGCTTTTGCTTCATTTCATCTTTCACTAATCTTAACCAAACAGAAAGAAATTGAGGTTGCATTCAGGCTGTCCTTGAGTGTCACCATTCAGTCTGTGACACAAATGCAGGCCCCTAGCTGGTCACAAAAACTTTGAGACGAGGCATGTCACAGTGGCAGCACCCTGAGCTCATGGTCCGCTTCCCACCATGTCATCTCTAACGGACCAACAGAAAATTCTCTTTTCCACTGCTAGCAGAAGCTCTGCCACCTTCAGTGTCAGAGCATCGCTCTCTGTAAGATCGTAAGCCCTCTCAAGAACCTGTCGTCACTATGATGAATATTGTAGGAAAACTACTTTTAATCTGTTAACATAAAATCCAAAAGAAAAATGTTCGGAATATTTTTTTAACTATGGAGTGAACATGAATTTATGCCTCTTAAAGGGGCAGAGAACATTAGCAGTGAAATTTAAATACATTAGCAACTATAATAGTAAAAGTGGCTCTGCGCAGTTAGAGAAGAAAAACTGAGATGATAAGGTAATGACAAAAACATTTGCAGTAATTATGATGAATAGGGGCTAAAATCCAAAAATATAGGTATACGGTTTATGTTCACATTCCACTGACTAAAAAGAGGCAGAAGTGTGAAATTTAAGGTTGATTATCTTTACTTTCAACTTTGCTGATAAAGTAGAAAACAGTAGTAGGCTATCTGCCATTCTACTACTACTATTTTTTTTTTTTTTTAATAAAATCCAGGTTATCTTTCTCCAGAGAACAATTTGAATGGCTTCTTAATAATGTTTTTGTGTTCTTCCCTTGTTTAAACATAGAGAATTTATGGTAAATATCTGAGGGCGGAAAGTTTTCGGAAAGCTCTCATTTATCAGAAGAAATACCTGCTGCTGTTACTGGGTGGCTTCCAGGAGTGTGAAGACGCCACACTGGCTCTGCTCGCCCGGATGGGGGGACAGCCAGCCTTCACTGACCTAGAGGTGATCACCCACCGTCCAAAGGGATTCACCAGGTTTCGGTCAGCTGTCAGAGTGTCCATGGCAATTTCAAGGTAAAGTGTTTGAAAGAAAATACATTTTAATAAACACTAAAAGGATTTAGATTTTTAATCTACTCTTATCTCCGCCTATTGTGCTCGGTATTCATATAGTATGAGATGTTTGCCATCACCAGACCCTGCCTGCTTCTTTCTTTCATCCTTTTAGCAGGGATACTTTATGTTGCACCGTGGAGGCCCTATGAAAAGGACTTCCAGGCGCAGGCACCTGTTAACTCACAGCTGGCACATCCATTCTGGATTGTTCTGTTACATTTTGGTTTTTGTCCCTGAATAAGCCCATGAAGTAGCTCAGATTTATAAATGAAAGAGATCATAAGAGGGAAAATATGTTTTTGAAAAATTACTTGGGCTACATGCATTTGCTGTCTTCCATGCTAAAATAATGCACCCTTGGGGCTCAGCTACACGGAGCCCTGGCCTAACTCTGCGTTCAAACCTGAGATTAGCCTTTAGGGCACTGGACTGTGCTAATGCTTTTGTCACGGCTTCTCTAGTACTTCTAAGCCGCCAACTCTGCCACTCCTTCTCTTTGTGGTTCAAATGGAGCCAGGACTCAAACTCCCTTGAGGACCTGGCCTCCTGCCATCCTCTCACCCAGGGGCAATATACCGCGACTCCTAGGCTTTTCCTTGCTTCCGCTCCCTTTTATGTATGTAGTAACCAGGCAGTCCCATAACTACTTTCAGTTTTTAAAGTTCTTCCTATCAGGTCACATCTGATAGGTCTTCAGAGGGTTTTGTCCTTTTTCCTTTACCTATCTTTCTTTGAAAAATATGACAGTTTTTTAACTAAAAGCTGTCTGAGATCACCTAGTCCAGTTCTCATCCATGCTGGCTCAGCAGAAGGAACTCACATTTTATCTTGTTATGGTCTGAAGCCCTCCTTGCCTGTTCTTCTCCACGTTGTTGTCAGGTGGTTCTAGTTTCTCCTTCCTTGTCTTTCATTCCTTTCATCACTTTGTACACCTTGTACAGGGTCTAAGTGCTAGGAGATGCAGTGATAAAGAAAGAAAAAACATAATCCTTGCCTGAATCCCTTAAGGCAGCTCACTTCCTACTGACGAAGACTAGTGTGCTCATAACTTAGAAGACACTAAATTCTTAGAAGACGCAGGTCACAAGAGTTCAGTTATTACTTTTACTGGAAGATTCGGTAAGTCTCTCTGAAAGCCAGTCGCCGTTGAAGGACGTCATCCCATCTCCCTCTTTTTGTTGTTCTCTTACATGTTCGTTGTATTTTCAGCCTCCTAAAACTGAGCTTTGAAACAGAAGAATGAGGAAAGCAAAATTGGTGTTCCAGAAAGTTTCTTGGGCCAGACTCTGTCTACAGCTGGTTTGCAGCAGTGATGCCGCCGCCACCACCACCCTTGCTCTTAGTGCCTCATTGTTTTTCCTCCCTGGTCACATGGCCTCACTCCTCCTCCAGCTTTCCCAGCTTAGTCACACTGCTCGTTTAAAGGTCTTTTATTTTCTTTTCCATCTCATTTGCCTATAGTCTCTCCAGTCTTTTCTCCTTTCACTACTTCTTGCCCTTTCTTTGTCCATCCACTTTCCTCCTTTCTACTTTTGCTTTTCATCTCTTTTTTGAGTCCTTTATACCTCTAAAGTCAGAACAGATGAGACCTCTGATGCCTCTTGGAAAGCCTGTTCCAGTTAATTTTGCAACAGACTAGGGGACGTTTACTGATTTTAGATTAGGCAGTCATGTGATTGTGTTGAAATTTTTCCATGTTCATAAATGTATGACTTGAATTTTGTGGGAAGTATATATTTACACTATTTCCGTTATAGATGTGCTGTGAAACTTTGTCTTCGCATCTTTTTTTAGAATGAAATTTTTGGTTCGACGTTGGCAACGAGTCACAAGTTCTGGTTCCATCAATATTAACAGGGATGGCTTTGGACTGAATCCAGGTAAAGTCAAAATAGGATTTCTTTTCTTATGTTTAGGATTCTTTTAAATTACTGTACATATAATGCCTTCCTAAAAATGTGTTCTGGAAATTGTATTATCCAAAGACCCCTTATAATAAGCAACAGAACTGGGGACCTTGCTGATTTTTAAAGAGTGATGAGAGCTCATTTTTATGGGACATTAGCCCCGCTTTTTTCCATGTATTCTACCAGTCCTGTGAGGTAAGCATAGTTACTGTTATTCCCACTTTACACAAGGAAAACTGAGGCCAGTAAAGCATTTGTTGTTGGCTGCAGAGGCAGCGCCGGACACTGGCAGTCTGGCTCTAGAGCCCACTCTCCTTACAGTTGCATTTAAGGCTCTGATTCGAGAAAGGGTTGCTGTTACTCAGTCATGTAGAAGTTATAGTTTGAAGTTTTCAGAGTACTCAGGTTTTGAGTTTACAAATAGGCTGTATGTAATGGTAACAGTTAAAATTTCTTCTCTCTTTACCTACAAGTGGAAACAGACATTAGAACTTCAACAGTTTAGGTGTAAGGATGAGCTTAGAAACGGGAGGACACAGAGCTTCAGACACAGAGCATAACTGTATTAATACAGCTGCAGATTGGTATTAAACCACCTTTACACATTCTGCCAGTGGCTGAGCTGCAGAGAAGAAGAATATTCAGTACCCTAAGCAAAGTGGTTTGAAATATGCATCCTTGCACATAAACAGCTGAAATTTGCATTATAATGAGTTCTCTGTTGTAAGTTAGCAAATCTTGATTTCAAATTTTTTCTAATCAGTAGAATGATGTGATGTCATACTTTTTATCCATATCATCTTTTTCTCTGAACCACACATACTCAGAATACCCCTCATATCACTTCTAGTTATTATGAAGAAGAATTCTCTTTGACATCTAGTTCCTGATTANCTTCTTTGGGAAGACTAATTGAAAATAACTCTAAATAAGTAGTGTTGTATAGTACAGAGTAGTAATCTTTTGAGCAAATATCTGTTTTGTAGAAATTTTTCAAGGACTTGATTTTTTTTCTTTTTTCCTTTACAATATGGTACGGTTTGGATTACTTTAGGTGCTGAAAAGACTGACCTGTTTTATCATTCTTCTGGTGGGCTGGAGCTCTATGGGGAGCAAAGACACACTGCGTATCGTTCAAGATCAGAGCTGGACTATCCTAGGTCTCCTTTACCTTTTCAAAATCGGTAAGAGTGTGCTAAAGCTCCTGAGTCATTACATATACTGACGCTTAAGAGAAAGGAGGACCGTGTTAGGGCTCTGATTGCTTTGCTTTGAAATAGCTGGTGTCTTAGTTGTATATGACTTTACATAAGCTAAGGCTCAGAATCAAAAACAGTTTTTTAATTTATACCTGGTTTCCAAGAATATTGGAAACCGAACTGATTATTTATATTTGCTGTGGTTGGACGCTGGGAAAAGTATTAACTAAATTGACAGTGCCTGGAGATCATGAAAAAAACCTCTCAAGTCTCCACGAGATGCATTTGTGTACACGGCGTTCATTGAGAACTTCTGCAACAAGCATTCTACTGGACACTTTCATGAGGACTTTGTAGCTGCTTTAAGTTTATTGAACTTTTTTCACCTTGTACATCGGAAGCTCAGAACTTTGGGGGTATAGATTAGGCCTAGCTTAGTGTCCCCAAGCACTTCTTGTGGCTCATTGACAGAAAGGACTACCGAGCGTAATGCTGAGCTGACAGGACCTATCAGCCAACTGAGTGAAGAAAAGAATGATTTAAGAAATATGGTTATAAAGTTGGAAGAATACATCAGATGGTATTGACAGACAAGAGCCAACAGATAATGTCTATTTTTAGCATGGCCACATATTGGAAATATTGCAAAGTTACAGTTTCTCTCTCGTTTCAATTTTTAACCCTAATAATGTACAAATATTAAGTATCTGATGCTTAGTCTCTGTACCAGATTCTGGGCTGTATACCTTCAGAATCTCTAATCCATATATCGTCTTGCCCATGAAAAGACTGAAGTCTCTAGTCAAACCAAGAACTACTTCTCTCAAGCGCCAGGTATTTTGCCACCTGTGGACCAGCAGCCGACACATAAAGAAATGTTCAAATGTGAATTCTAACTGTTCTTGCCAGTTATCAGTTATTATGTTCATAACTTGGGTTAAAGATCTAGATTTTGAGGGCAGGGTGGTGGCAGATTGTTAAATTACTTGCGTTAACTGTGGCTAATTTTGGATTCATGTTCATATTTTTAATCTTATAGGTACCCGGGCCTTCCAGCTGATTTAAATCCTGGTTCCTTAGCATGTTCTCAGCTTCAGAATTATGACCCTGACAGAGCCTTGACAGATTATATCACTCGGCTAGAGGCACTGCAAAGACGACTTGGAACTGTACAGTCAGGTACTCTTCAGCGTCACTCTGTATTATTGGCAGCCTCGTAGTGTCAGACGGACCCAGAGCTCCCCTTTCTCTTTCTGAGATTCCTTACCACCTTCATTGGGATAATTGAATCTTAGAGTTTAGTTCATGAGTTACCAGGTTAGACTTAGGAATTTAACTCAAGAAATGATTAACGACCGCAGTTTCACTCCCACGAAAAAGGGTACCCTACTTAGATTGATTAGATGAAATTCACAATAGGCACCAAGGTAGAGTCCTGAGAGACTTACAGAGTCCACCAGAGAGCGTGTTCCTAATTACAGTGGACTCCTAAACAACACAGTCTGAACTGCACAGTTCCACTTACATACAGTGCTGCAAATGTCTTTTTTTCTTCCTTATGATTCTTATGATTTTCTTAACATTTTCTTTTTTCTAGATTATTTTATTATAAGAATACAACATATGAAAATATGTGTTAATTGCCTCTATGTTACCTGTAAGGCTTTCTCGTCAGTAGTAAGATTTGTACGTAAGTTCAGCTTTGGAGGAGTCAGAAGTTACACACGGATTTTCAACTGTGCAAGGGGTCAGCACCTCTAGCCTCCACATTGCTCAAGGGTCAACTGTGATATGTGGTGAGGCATGTGAATCAGGGGTGGGGAGAGGAAAGAAGGAAGCTGTTGTCCCTGCTAGTACCCAGTACTTTTATCCATGGTCCCTGTTCCATTCAAAGGACTTCATGAAAATGACCCATTTTTTTCCTCTGCTCAAAAACACAAAAATTCATACTTAATAGAAATGGATTCCCTGTTCATTGGGGGAAGACCTATTTTCCCTGTCTCCCCTCAATTCACTCCTGATTCAAATGTTTGAGTCAGTTTAATGTGCTTCAAATTAACTTAAGTCAAGTTTTACCTCTTACTACTATTATTAAAGACTTTTTTCCTACTATTCTCACAAACTTTCTAGGGCTAGTTTCAGATTAGTAGTTTGTCTCCTCACATTAAGAGATCATCTAACCCAAGCAATTTACAGTCCTAGGAAGCTGTTATGATCATAGCTGGACTTTGGTATGGTTTGGTGTGGTTTGTATCGTGTTTTGAGCATCTAGATTTCACAGGACTCAGATTTTGAAGACCCAAAGATTTTTCAAGAGGCAGGAGGTATAGAGTATAGAACATTCAACCTGCAGGGCACTTTAAAGAGAAGCTTAACATTAGTCTTACCTTGCTATAGAGCAACAGTGACTTTCAAATATGTATTCAGACCTCTTTTAAAAATCAGTTTAAGTATAAATAAGACTTTTTTTACAAAAATAAAAAGCAGATTTTTAAATAGAGGGTAATCGTAATCTTCTGCCCTTCATGAACTAGTCAGTCTGGTGTTGGTAACAATCTAATTTGAAATCACTCCAGGCATACCTCATTTTATTGTGCTTCGTTTTATTGCACTTTACAGATAAGCTTTTTTTTTTCTTTTTTAAACAAATGAAGGTTTGTGGCAACCATGTTGAGCAAGTCTGTTGGTGCCATTTATTCCAACACCACTTGCTTATTTTCACATCTCTCACATTTTGGTAATTTTCACAATGTTTCAGACTTTTTCTTTGGACCTTTGGTCAGTGATTTTTTGATGTTACTAGGGTGATTGTTCTGGAGGCACCACAAACAGTGCCATAGAAGACAGCAGACTTAATCGATAAGTGAGTGTGTTCTGTGTCCTCAAGGGACCAGCCATTCTTCTGTCTCTTTTCCTGTCCTGCCTCTCTATTCCCTGAGACAGCTGTGTTGAGATTAGGCCAGTCAATAACCCTACAGTGGTGTCAAAGTATTCAAGTGAAAGGAAGAGTCACACATCCCACTTAAAATCAAAGGCTAGAAATGATTAAGTTTAGTGAGGGACACAAAAGCCACGACAGGCCAAAAGGTAGGTCTCTTGCACCAGACAGCCACGCTGTAAATGCAGAAGATAAGTTCAAGAGCTCATCCTTATGCCTATTCTTCAAGGAAATTAAAAGTGCTGCATCAGTGAACATGTGAATGATAAGAAAGCAAAACCGCCTTACTGCTGATAAGGAGAAAGTCTTGGTGGTCTGGGTAGAATATCAAACCGACCACAATATTCCCTTAAGCCAAAGCCTAATCCAGAGCAAAGCCATAATTCTCCTCAGTTCTTTGAAGGGTAAGCGAGGTGAGGAAGCTGCAGCAGTTGGTTGACAAGTTTTAAGGAAAGACGTCTCCACAGCATAAAAGTGCAAGGTGAAGCAACAAGTGCTGATGTAGAAGCCCCAAGATCTCCAGAAGATCTAGCTAAAGTAATTTATGAAGGTGAATACACTAAACAGATGTTTAATGTAGACAAAAACAGCCTTCTTTTGGAAGAAGGTACCATCAAGTGCTTTCCTAACTGGAGAGGAAGACTCATGGTCTAGCTACAAAGGATGGGCTTTCTTATTAGGGGCTGATGCAGCAAGTGAATAAGTTGAAGCCTGTACTCATTTACCATTTCAAAATTCCTAGGGCCCTTAAGAATTATGCTAAATCTGGGGCGCTTGGGTGGCTTAGTCGGTTAAGTGTCCGACTTCAGCTCAGGTCACGATCTCACAGTTCGTGAGTTCGAGACCCGTGTCGGGCTCTGTGCTGACAGCTCAGAGCCTGGAGCCTGCTTTGGATTCTGTGTCTCCCTCGCTCGCTCTCTGCCTCTCCCCCACTCATGCTCTGTTTCTGTCTCAATAATAAACATAAAAAAATAAGAATTATGCTAAATCTCTGCTTGTGTTACATCAGGATAGACACTTCATCTCTGTACAACATGGTATACTGAATATTTTAAGCCGTGTTGAGATGTGCTCAAGAAAGATTCCTTTCAAAATATTACTGCGCATTGACCATGCACCTGCTCACCAACGAGCTCTGATGTACAACAGGATGAGTTTACATGCCTGCTAACACAACATCCATTCTGCAGCCAATGGATCAAGGAGTAATTTTGATTTTCAAGTCTTATTATTTAAGAGATACATATTCTAAGGTTCTAGCTACCATAGATAATGATTCCCCTGACAGGTCTGGGCAAAGTAAATCAAAACCCTTCTGGAAGGATTCATCATTATAGATGCAAGAACATCTGTGATTCATGGGAAGAGGTGAAAATATCAGTATGAACAAGAGTCTGGAGGAAGTTGATTTCAACCCTCACGCATGACTCTGAGGGGTTCGAGACTTCAGTGCAGGAAGTAATTGCATATGTGGTAGAAATAGCCAGGGCACTAGAGTTAGAAGTGGAGCCTAAGGATGCGACTGAATTCCTGCAGTGTCATGATAAAACTTGAATGAATGAGGAGTTCCTTCATGGATGGGCAAAACAGGAGCTCTCTTGAGATGGAATCTGTTTCTAGTGAAGATCCTGTGGAGACTGTTGAAATGACAAGGGATTTACAATATTACATAAAATTTAGCTGATAAAGCAGCAGGGGTTGAAAGGATTGACTCTAGTTTTTGTTTTAAATTTTTAATGTTTATTTTTGAGAGGGAGAGACTGAGTATAAGCAGGGGAGGGGCAGAGAGAGAGGGAGACAGAGAGAGAATCCGAAGCAGGCTCCAGGCTCTGAGCTGTCAGCACAGAGCCCAATGTGGCGCTCAAACTCACAGACCATGAGATCATGACCTGAGCAGAAGTCGGACGCTTAACCAGCTGAACCACCACCCAAGTGCCCCAGTTGACTCCAGTTTTGAAAGAAGTTCTACACTGAGTAAAATGCTGAACAGCATCGCATGCTACAGAGAAATTGTTCATGAAAGGAGCCAACCGATAACAGCAAACTTCATTTTTGTTTTATCAGTCAGCAGCCTTCAACATTAAGGCAAGACCCTCTACCAGCAAGGATTGTCAGCTCCCTGAAAGCTCAGATGATGATTAACCTTTTTTAATATGTTAGACCTAATGCTATTGTACACCTAATAGACTACAGTATAAACTTTTATTTGCCCAGAGAAACAAAAAAAAATCTCTGTATTGCAATATTCACTTTATTGCTGTGGTCTGGAACCAGACGTGCAGTATCTCCAGAGAATGCCTGTGCTAATTATTCTGGGATAAGTAACAATTTGAAATAATTTTACATACCTTGTTTTTCTCTCATAGGTTCAACCCAGTTTCATGTGGGCATGAGAAGATAATCCTTCGAAACATGAATCAAAGTGATTTTAAACAAATTCCCTTTTGTAAATCACTTGTTCTTTTGTGCTTTTGTATCGTGGATATTCAGCGGGACCAATATGAACACAGCTTATGATTGTATACAAATCCCTTGCCAGCACATGAAAACAAACTGGAATGTGTACATATTAGCATTGTGTATGTATTCATACACAATAATCATTAAATTACATGTATATTTGTGGAATGCTAATTTAAATGATTAAATTATAAACCTTGTGTATTTATCGAATGGGTGAAAAGATTAAACTTTTGCGCATTATGATACTGCTGAATGTGTAGCTTGAGGTGTCCTGCACTTTTCCTACAAGGCTACTGAAGTTACATGTTTCTGCCCTAATATATTTGCTACTGGTGATGAAGACAGATAATATCACTTGTAGAGACCTATTTTTGTATAATGGTAGAAGTTTTGAATTTTATGGGGTATTTTGTCAAGTACTGAAATAAAAATGACTTCACCATTTTAACCACACGGGTATTTGAACCTTCTTCACTTTTGTTTTTTGGAACTTTAACTGAGCCATAGTTCCTGGTGTAGGTCTTAGACCATTCAGGTTGCTGTGACCAAGTACCGTAGACTAGATAACTGATAAACAACACATTTATTTCTTGCAGTTCTGGAGACTGGGAAGTCAAGGTGCCAGCAGATTTGGTGTCAGGTAAGGGCCTGCTTCCTCGTTCATAGACTGCCATGTCCCTGTTAGATGGCAGAAGGGACAAGGGAGCTCTCGGAGAGGTTTTTTGTATGGACACTATCCCATTCCTGAGACTTACGTCCCCATGACCTATCACCTCCCCAAATGCCCCACTTCCAAATACCAACACATTGAGGATTGTGTTTCAACAAGAATCTGGGCGGGAGTTGGGGGCGGGGGGCACAAACATTCAGGCTGTGGCAGGGCAGAGTATCTCAAATATGTATACTTTTTCTCTCCCTCTCTTGAGCAAGAGTTTCTTTTGCACTTTCTGTCAACTTTACATGTACATGTAGTTTTTTTCACTATAGTGATATTTTCAATATTAGCCAATAATTGCCCTATTATGTTTAGTGTTACTTGTTCCCCAAGGTGTGTACTCATAGGTGATGCCCACTAAGATAGTGCAGGAATCATTTAATGCAAAGAATCTTAAATTTTATTAATCACAATGCTAAATGCAGCAGAATTAAGCAGTATGCTTGCTGTCCAAGCCAAATTCCAGATTGGGAGGCTCCCACAGAGTTAATATGAAATCTCAGTATTTTTTTAACCAGAGTCTTTCCTGAAACATGGCAGCTTGCTAAAACAGCAAGAGGAAAATCCTCGGGATTTTCTTACCACTGGACATTCTGTGATTTTATACCAACAAAGAGGCTGCAGTAACAAATTCTACATTCTTGAAGATTTCAAATTAATCTGATTCTTCCATATTAGCATCTGGGTTCCAGAAATAACAAAGGTATTCTAAAGCAGTTAGTTTAAGTGAAGAGAGATGGGGATAGTACCTTAGTTAACATAGCTTGCCATTCAAGGCCCTTCTGCTGAGAGAGAATGGAGAAGCTAACAGATGGTGAAATGAGACTCCTCAGACACTTGTCCATCAGCTCTCCTTATGACATGAGGCCTCTGCAGTCCAACTTGTCACTCCTTCTCAGTAAGTGGTTAAAAACAAGTCTAAAATGAACTATTCACTAAACAAAGACTAGCCTTACTCAGGGTTTTAACTTTTTTTGTGCCATGAGCCTCTAGTTGTCTTGGAAACTAAGGGTCCCTTCTCAGAATAGTGCCTTTAAGACATAGCATGTACAGGGTTGCAAAAGAAAAATTATATAGCAATAGTAAGTTCTTAAAAATTTGATACATAAGATTAAATAAGACCGATCATACCTAGTAACTACCATAATTTCAGAATAGTGATGGAAATAAGGTATTTTGAGAGATCTGCAACATCTTACTAGGATATGAAAGTCTTTTTAACAAAATTACAGGTGCTGGTAATACTAGTTTTTGCTTAAATTCATAAAGGAAATACTAAATTATAGTTTAAAGTTAGTACAGAGATAGAAATTTTTTCCCCATCCCAAGTCCTAGATTCCTGAATTCTACTCACTGAAGCACACCACTTTACAATTAGTGAATGGACTGTATTTTTTCTCAGAGACCATTTCAATGTGAAAAACTGAGCAGGGATCTTAACTAACTTCAAAAATAGTTTAACATGAGTTCTCTAGCGTCTTTCCTTAGACATAAGGGGAAATATTTTAGCCTCACCTAGTGACAGCAGGCTACATGGTTAAATTACAGGTATATATATAGTCAGGTCCCAAGTTATAATTTGAGCTGATTCTTGACAGGCTTCAACACAATGTGACCAATGATACTACCCACCCCGCAAAGACTCTATGTTACCTTCATCTTAAAGCCAGATTTCCAAATCTCCAAATTTAAAAAAAAAAAAAAAAAACACCTAAATTAAGTTTTAATAAACAGAATAGCAGAAATATCCCTAATTAGATTCTGGAGAGGAAGCAGGAAACCACCTAGAGCCAAAGAGAACAAACATCATCCTTTAAGGATTTTATTTTGGGCTTTAACACGTGACTATGTGGAACCAGTTACATGTGCAGTCTTTATTAGTATTATGTTCTCTAGTACTCGGGAGAGTAATATAAAAACAAAACAAAACAAAAACAACTGATGGGATTCTCTTTTATCCAAGGCTTAAAATGTGAGTTTCTTCCCTACCCACTCATCCTAACTTACGCACACATACACAAGCATTACCCAGTAAATAACCCAAGGTTTCAAGTATCTCCCTGGGCCTTTATACTTGTAAGATCCAGTCCATGATTTGAATACCCTGACCTACTTCCCAAGAGCTATTTTTGTTAACTTTAATACCTGGAAACTATGTTTAGAGTCTGTCAATTACCAAGATCCCCCTAGGTAATTTCTTATTAATGAACTTGATTTCCTTAAATAAGGCATATATAGTAAATGTCCATCATAAAACTATTAGGAAATACCTGAAATGCCGTTAGATTTGATGGAACCATTCAGTTAAGAAAATCTAAAAAGCATAAGTTAAGCTTTTTAAGATTAAACTCAGAATATACCAGGAGTTGTTTCGTAAACTTCGTTCACTTTAAATGCTTTTGCAGTTTACAGTGATGTTTCACATTTTAGTTCCTTGCAGCCTTTTTCATTTTGATCTTCGTTTGTAGCGGATAACCGGGTTTTCAGGGGTGTGAATCATGGTTGTATAATTCACAGTGGGAAAATATCCATCAATGAGATCAAATTCATATAAACGAAGCATAGTGGACCAAATTGTCTTGATTTGAACATAAGCAAAGTTCTCCCCAATACAACGATGACGCCCTATTAAAAAAAAGTTTTCATAAGAATCAGTTGAAATTCTTTTTCCCTTTTCACCTAGAGTGATAAATTTATTTGAATGGACAGCAGATATAGAAATAATATAGGAAAAAAAGATGACATATTCTTTTCACATAATAGAAGTTCTAAATAGCTAAAAAAAAAAAAGTAATCCCAGGAGATTTTCAACATTATTTTTAGGGGAAACAGCACTTGGATAATTATATGATAAACTCTTCCAGTTAGGGTTTTTTCTTTTTTTTGAAATGTCACATGTAAGTTTAAATATATTTAAGGATTGAAATCTATGATGACAGTCTACTTTGGGAATAAACTAGAATATTCTTAGCTTCTGTCCTAAAAAGCACTAGTTAAAAGTCAATATGAACCATTCAAAACTTTCAGTCTCAATGGCACCTGGCCAGCTCAGGCAGTGGAGCAAGCGGCTCTTGATCTTGGGGTTGTGAGTTTGAGCCCCACATTAGATACAGAGATTACTTAAAATGAAATATTTTTTTAAAAATTCAAATCTTTCAAAATAAGAAAAAGGGATTTAATCTCAACGCTATCAAGATCAAAACGTATAAGTTCTGTACGTATAAAAGCTGTCAACGTTGATTCTAAAATGCATATGGATACAGAAATACTAATTAGAAGGGATACATGCACCCCAATGTTTATAGCAGCAAGTTATAGAAACCGTCCAAGTATCTATCAACTGATGAATGCATAAAGACGGTGTGTGTGTGTACGTACACAGTCATACACAATGGAATATTAGCTGTAAAAAAGAATGAAATCTTCCCATTTGCAGTGACATGATAGAAGCTAAAGAGTATTATGCTAAGCAAAATAAGTCAGAAAAGACAAATACCGTATGATTTCAACATGTGCAATTTAAGAAAATGAGCAAAGCGGGGGAAGCAAGAAACAGACTCTTGGAGGGTCTGAGTGAGTCAGTTAAAGCATTCAACTCAGGGTCAGTTCATGATCTCACAGTTTGAGCCCAGCAATGGGCTGTCTACAGTCAGCACAGAGCCCACTCCAGATCCTCTGTCCACCCCCGCTCCCGATCCCCTCCTCTGCTCGTGCACATGCACATTCTCTCGCTCAAAAATAAATAAGCATTTAAAAAAAGAGACTCTTAATTGTAGAGAACAAAGTTACCAGCGGGGAGGTGGGTGGGAGGATAGGGGAAATCGATAGGGATTAAGGAGGGCACTTATGATGAGCACCAAGTGAAGTAAGAAATTGTTGAATATATTACTGTACACCTGAAACTAATATTAGATTGTATGTTAACTAGATTCAAATAAAAACTTTTAAGGGAATACATATGGAAACGCAAAGGAGGACCCAGTATATCCAAAGCAGTCTTGGGGGAAAAAAAAAAAAAAGACGACTTAAAACTTCAAATCTGAATTCAGTACTAAAAGTGCAGCAACTGCAATACCAACTTGTAATAAACAGGTACTTGTTCCTCCCATTCTTGGCAGAGAGCTCCTCAAACATCTTGGAATTTAAGTGAAGAGAGCAAAAAAAGAAGACGACTTTTTATTCAAAACAGGCCGATTTCAACCACACTTGAGTTTGTTAAGGAGATCACTTTTGGAAATGCCCTCAGAGTAGAGCCTGACTCCCAGGGGAACCAACTCAGTGATTAGAGGGTTAGAACTTTTAGCCCCCACCCCCTGACCTCTAGGATGGAGAGGGACTGGAGGTTGAATTCATCACCAATGACTGATGATGATTTAATCAGTTGTGACTACATAATGAAGCCTGCACAAAAATCCCTATAGAATGGAAGGACTGATTGATAGGTAGTACTGAGAAAGATTTCCAGGTTGTTGAGCATGTAGGGGTGCCCGGAGTGTGGTGTACTCAGAGGACATGAAAGTTCTGTGCCCCTTCCCCCATACCTTGTCTTATGCATCTCTTCTATCAGCTGTTTTGAGTTGTAGCCTCCCTTTACAAGAAACTGTTAATCCAATAAGTAAACTTCTGAGTTCTGTGAGCCATTTTAAGAAACTGCAACCCCAAGGAGGGGATCCAGAAAACCTCTGGCTTCCAGCCAGCTGGTCAGAAAAACAGGCAGCAACCTGAACTTGCAATTGGTATCTGAAATGATGGGGAGTAGGGGGAAACTAATGGGACTAAGCCCTTAACCTCTGAGGTCTGTGCTAACCCCGGGTAGATAGATAGATAGATAGATAGTGTCAGAAATGAACGAAATTGTAGGACACCCAGTGGGTATCCATAGAGAATTGGTGTGGGGGGAAAACACACATTTGGTGACCAGAAATGTCAATAAAGTGTTCTCAGAGTAGAGAAGAAATTGGGTTTTTCCCTTTCACAGCAATTTGGTCTTGGATGGGGCTCTACCTATATAGATCAGTGGAAGAAAGCAAAGAGCCAAGACATACTTTTATGGTTATTTGATTATCAACAAAGGCACTAAATAAAGCAAGCAAATGAAGAACAAAGTCTTTTTAACACAGTGCAGGAATAACTAGATCTCTAACATTTTAAAAAAACAAAAAACAAACCCAAACCCCAATTCCTGTCTCACACTATACTCAAAAACTAATTCCAGATGGATCATAGACTTAAACCATCAATTTTTTTATTATTATTTTTGGTTTTTGGTGACCCCAACGTGACTTGATAAAACCAGCAAATTTTAACAGAAGAAGAGGCGAATGTCATCATGACTGGGGGCCAGGCCAAGGTTTTTAGACAGGACCACAGGGAGGTTATAGGCTTACAGGGAGATTGGTTACAGGATTATTTTTGTTTTTTTGAGAGAGAGTAGGGGAGGGGCAGACAGAGCGAGAGAATCTTAAGCAGGCTCCATGTCCTGCATGGAGCCCGAC
>NW_027532040.1:1563306-1583977 GCF_008692635.1 Crocuta crocuta | reverse complement strand
CACAGGGGCTCTGTCCCACAGCTGTGAGATGACCTAAGCCAAAGCTGGATGCTTAACCACCCAGGTTCCCCTGCTGGGTTTTTAAAATGAGCTCTTTCTCATATTTTGAAATTAAATGATCTTCAGTGGTTACCTCCAGTGAAAACAGAAGACTTTAAGTTTTTATTTATTTTGAGAGAGAGAGTCCCAAGCAAGATCTGCACTATCAGCTTGGAGCCTGATGCAGGGCTCANACAGGGGCTCTGTCCCACAGCTGTGAGATGACCTAAGCCAAAGCTGGATGCTTAACCACCCAGGTTCCCCTGCTGGGTTTTTAAAATGAGCTCTTTCTCATATTTTGAAATTAAATGATCTTCAGTGGTTACCTCCAGTGAAAACAGAAGACTTTAAGTTTTTATTTATTTTGAGAGAGAGAGTCCCAAGCAAGATCTGCACTATCAGCTTGGAGCCTGATGCAGGGCTCAATCTCACAATTGTGAGATCATGACCTGCGCCAAAAGCAAGGGTCAGACATTTAACCCACTAAGCCACCCAGGAACCACCAAAAGATTATTTTTAATAGCTGCAAACTAGAAGTATCCTTGAATTAACAAAAAAAATGGATAAATTCACAAAATGTAATATGAATAAGCTACATGCTATATGCACCAACAGAAAAAATTAATTATACAATTGCAAAGTAAAGGAATGACTGAAGAAAGTGGACACACTTAACATGATCATATGGGGTAGAACAGTGTCCCCTCCCCCCTCCCCAAATTCACATCCACTCAATTTCAGAATGTAACGTCGTTTGGAAATCAGACTTTGCAGATATAATTAGTTAAGATGAAGTTAAACTTGGTTAGAGTGAACCCAAAGTCCAAGGCCACTGTCTTTCAAAAGAAAGCAATGGAAAGACTCAGACACCCGAAGGGCAGGAGGCCATCTGAAGACAGAGGCAGGGACTCGGGTGATACTGCTACAGCCAAGGAATGCCAAAGATTGCCAAGAGCCAGTGCAAACTAGGAACAAGCAAGGAAAGACTTCCCTAAGAGCCTTCAGAGAGAGCAAGGTCCTGCCAATGCCTTGATTTCAGACTTACAGCCTCCAGAAATGTGGGAGAATAAATGTCTATTTTTTTTTTGTTTTTAATTAAAAAAATTAAGTTTATTTTTGAGAGAGAGCATGAGCAGGGGAGGGGTGGGGGGGGATCCCAAGCAGGCTCTGCAGTGTCATTGTGGAGCCCAACATGTGGCTCAAACTCAGAACTATGAGATCATGACCTGAGCCGAAACCAAGAGTCAGACACTTAACCGAATGAGCCACCTAGGTGCCCCTAAAAGTCTTCTGGTTTGTGGGAGATACAGTAGTCCTAGGAAACTAACACAATGATGAAAGATTTGAGGGAACAGTCATTCAGATAGCTCAGAGATACAGAATATGGCTTCAGAGAACACAGTTAGGACTGACTATAAATGTGATGTTGAAACAGATGGCAGTTTTTGTTGTTTTTTTAAACTTGCACACCCAGTGTGGGACTTGAACTCCCAACCCTGAGACTGAGTCACGTGCCCTACTGACTGAGCCAGCCGGGCACCCCCAGATTATAGCTCTAATACAATTTTTTAAAAATGGGAGCAGTCTAGAAAACTTAAGTGAGCTGCCATAGAAGGTAACTGAGCAACCTGTTAACCTAAAGAAGTTCAAGTGGAAGTCAGGTAACTGAATATCTGGGACTCTTTCATATGAGATTTTGTACACCATATTATTAAGTATGTTTATAATTTAATTTGATCTGAAGTTCCTAAGGAACTTTTTACTTTCCTTTACCTGTGGAAAAAGTGTTACCAATGACAAAAAAAAGGTCATGCCACTTAAAATCGCTGGGAAGACTGAAAAAGAAGCCCTAGAATATAGTTTAATCTGCAGAGTACCAGTGAACTGAGAAATTACTGCAGGAACAAGGGTCTGCCTGGATAATATAAGGGTCTTAATTGAAATGCAGCAGTTTGCAAGCTTATGCACAACCTGACCAAATTTAAAGACCATTTTATCTTAGGGACGTAGGCAGAGAACCGAAAAGTTAACAATCCAGAAAAGCTTCAATTTAAAGACTGCTTTTACTCTTTTCTGACACACTGATAATGTTATATTTAGTCTGAAATAACTGGGAAGAGAGAGTGAACTATCAAAATTAACCCTGATAAAACTAAATTGGTTAGAAGGTAAAAGAACATTATGTAGGAATTAGTAAAACTATTTCCTTTAGTACAAATAAAGTACTTTCTCTAACTTGGCAAAGATTATACTCCTACAGATGTTTACAGGAATGTCCCTATGAGAAAAGGAAGATATTTATAAATAAAATTCACATGGGGTATTTTGACATACATAAACACATTCTCAGAACAAACATTTCAAAGGTAAAATGGTATCTTACCAGCTCCAAATGGCACATAGGCAAACTTCTCTCCTGATGCTGGATTGTCCTGTAAGTAGCGATCGGGATTAAAGTCCAGACGTTCTGCCCATGAGTCTTTAAGCCTTTGATTGACAGTGGGAGAAACGCACACCTGATGTCCTGGAGGAATGGTATACCCTGCCACAGTCTACAAAAGAAAGCAATGCATTTCCTTAGATAATAAAACAATATTCTACCAACTAACCAGACCACTGTGTAATAAAGCATTAACACACATGAGCTATACATAGATTTAAAAACCAGCTAGATGGTAGGCTAGCTAAAAATTATTTTTTTTATTTTTAAAAAACTTTTTTTAATGTTTTATTTATTTCTGAGAGAGAGAGAGAGAGGGTGAGCAGGGGGAGGTCAGAGAGAGAGGGAGACACAGAATCTGAAACAGGCTCCAGGCTCTGAGCTAGCTGTCAGTACAGAGCCTGACGCAGGGCTCGAACCCACGAACTGTGAGATCATGACCTGAGCCGAAGTCGGACGCTTAACCAACTGAGCCACCCAGGCGCCCCAGCTGAAAATTATTATAACTCAAGATAATTTACAAGTGACCCAACACTGGACTGGAAATAGTAAAAAGCCATAAATGCCTCAGAGGTAGCAGAGGGATTTCAAGGAGCCTTTCATAATTAAATTCATATACTTTCATACTGTCAGATTTTTTTAACAACAAAACAGGTTTTTTTTTAAACCAAGAAAAAATATATTACCATTTTAAAAACCCTAATTGTTAAGTAAAAATGCAGGGAACAGATTAGCATGTATGTTCTCTATAATTATATAAAAATATCTATATAAATAGAATATATATAATTATATATCCAGAGTTAGAATATATAAAATTGAAATTACATGGAAATGGTTATTCTTTTCTAATCAGAAAAATTCTCTTTCCTGTTATATTATTTCTGCCTTTTGAAAATTAAAAACTGGGTGCATGGAAGGGAAAATCTTTTTTGTTTTTTTTTATATTTTATTTATTTCTAGGAGAGAGAGAGAGAGAGAGATAGACAGCGTGAGCAGGGGAGGGTCAGAGAGAGAGGGAGTCACAGACTGAAACAGGCTCCAGGCTCTGAGCTGGCAGTCAGCACAGAGCCCGACGCGGGGCTCGAACCCACGAACCGCGAGATCATGACCTAAGCGAAAGTCGGACGCTTAACCAACTAAGCCACCCAGGCGCCCCTGGAAGGGGAAATCTAACGAAGAGACTCACCTGAGGGGTTTTGGCCATTCTCATCATAGTCATAATAGGAGGTCGAAGTCTTAATGTTTCTTTTATACAGCGATCAAGTACATTTAGATCCTTCAGCTAAAAAGGGAAAACATTTCCTGACTTTTACAAATTTTAACTTACTTCAATAGTACACAGTATTATTTAAACCTCTAGGTTATCATAAGGTAGTTTATAATCTGGTAGAAGTACAGAAGTAACTAGTTCAGTTGCTGAGATTATCATGTTCTGTTACTATCCACAGCCAAGACAAAGGAGGTAAGATACCAGTAAGAGAGGTAATCACCGTCAAGAATGGAATAGTAAGGACCTGCAAAAATTTGCTTGTCCAAAAAATGAAAACACTAGCAAAAATACTCAATGTCGGCTTTTTCAAAACCTATAATTAAATGCTTAGAGTGGCATTATTCATAATAGCCAAAAGGTGTAAACCCAAATGTTAATCAACTGATGATGAATAAACAAACGTGGCATATCCGTGATGGAATATTACTTGGCAATAAAAAAGACCAAAGTACTGGTACATGCTACAACATGGATGAAACATGAAAACATGCCAAGCAAAAGCAGCCAGTCCCATTTTATAAGAAATGTCCAGAATAAGGCAAATCCATACAGGCAAAAAGTAGATTAGTGGTTGCTAGAGGCAAGAGAGATGGAGCTTGACAGCTAATGGGCACCAGCTTTCCTTTGGAAGTGATTTAAGCGTTCTAAAATTATGATGCCTTCACAGTTCTAAATATACCAAAAAACACTACATTGTACACTCTAATTGGATTCTATGGTATTTAAGTTCTGTATCCATTAAGCTATTGTTTTAAAAGTTACTAGATCAGGAATGAAAAAGACATCACTGCTAACCTTACAGAAATAAAAAGGATTGTAAGAGAATACTGTAACAATTGTAAACTAACAAATTAGGTAATCCGGATGAAATGCATAAATTCCTACAAAGACACAAACTGAAGACTCAGGATGAAACAGAACACGTGAACAGATCTATAGTAAGTCGTCAAACAACTTCCCACAAAGAAAAGCAGACTCAGATAGCTTCAATGGTGAATTCTAACCAGGCATATAAGAATCAATACCAATCCTTCAGAAACTCTTGCAAAAAAATAAAAGAGAAAACACTTATAAACTTATTCTATGAGACCAGCATTACTCTGATACCAAACCTTGTCAAAGACATCATGATAAAACTACACATTCAAAAATAAAAAATAAAACTACACATTAGTATCCCTTATGATTAGATCCTAAACTCAACAAAGTACCAGCAAACTGAATCCAACATTAAGACGTTTCAGGGAGGGTTATGCGTAATTTTCTAAAAATAAAGAATTTAATCAATTTAACCATTAGATACTCAAAGTCATAAGGCAGCAATAAAACTCAAAATCCACAAACCTGGTCATAAGTTAGAGGAGGCAGGTCTTCTCCGCAGACTATTTTCTGTTCTAAATAGCATTTTTCTTGAAGTGTTTTGTCTCTGGCCAGAAAGAAGCCCATTCAGGCACTCGTAGTTGAGGATGTATGCTGCCCCGCCAAGAGCAGTCCAATAAGCATGCCGGCCACTTCATCATCTGTCAGAGGACGCCCATCCCTGTGGAATCAATCACAAACAAAATTTACCGCTGTGGCAGACTCATCTCATGCCTCAACGTTTTTTTATTTTTTAAGTTTATGTATTTATTTTGAGAGAGAGAGTGTGCAAATGGGGGAGAGGGGCAGAACCCCAAGCAGGCTCCATACTGTCACAGTGGCGCTTGATGTGGAGTTTGAAACAGAGAGCAGGGGAGAGGCAGAGGAGAGAGAATCTTAAGCATAAGCAGGATCCATGCCCAGCACGGGGGGCCGACAAGGGGCTCCATCCCATGACTTGGAGATCATGACCTGAGCCGAAATCAAGAGTCGGAGGCTTAACCCGGCGAGCCACAAAGGCGCCCGTTGCCTCAACATTTAAATCGTCATGGTGACTACAATTTTTCAGGTAGAATGGTCTCTTGCATTTGCCCATCACAGGTAAGAATTTTCCCCTCTTAGGGAAAGGAGACAGACGAAAGAAAAATAAAATTTTGATTACAAAAGCCTTCCCTGCAGTTTATCAGCAAACTTTTTACCATGCACAGTCACTGGGACTTCAGTAGGCATAGCATCCCAGTATTTTAGGTCTCATCCACTGAAAAAGTCCAAGGGTGATAGCTACTAATTTTGTCACCATCATTACTTTTTAACTGGAGATATTATTTAACTATGTTTTAATGTGTAATTTCCTGCATTAGCATGACACATGCTAAAACAGCTCTTACTTATAAGTAGAATCTAGTAAAGTTTGGAGAATGTCATCAGGTTTTTCTTCTGACTGTCTGCGTCTCTGGATTGCTTTATAGAAAATATTCTTGATCTCTCGATGAGCTCTGTCCCTGCGTCTGCAATTCAAAGATGAAAATAACTAAAAAATAATGTAATACTTCCTGGCATCAAATTCATTTTGAAAATAAGCAGTATAAAATGAAAATCACAGTATAGTTATAAGAAGACAGAGAAAATTAAAGCCACTAATACTTCAAAAGAAAGATACTTCACAATACACTATAAAAGTCATATATTTTCAAATAAGGGCATAGAGAGGTGTATCACCTTCAGATAGAGTCCAGAGACTTTTCTGACTACAAGGAATATGTGAGATAAGTAGGTTTTAAAATATTCAAACAGCTAGACAATAAATTACTTCTTTAATAAACAGAAACTTACCTTCAGTGAGCTCACTATATACAGAAAATGTCTCTTGAATTCTTCTAGAAGAATGGGGGCTCAGAATTTCCCAATTTGTCTGTTTTATGTTTTTTATTTTTTTAATCTTTAACATAAAGCATACTGATGATACAGCAGTTCTACAGTGAAATAAGCAAGTACAGTTTCTTTATCCATACCTGAAACTAGGCAAAGGGAGCCAACCTGGCAGCAGCCAGGCTGCATGGCTGAAACCTCCATCCAAATCTGCGTACAGTTGTGCCACTTTCTCATTGAGCTGACTTCTGATTTCCTTTCCATGCAAACAATGGCTAGCTGTTAAAATTATGAGCTCAGAAAGAGCTTCAAACAAATCTAGAGGAAAAAAGATCACTCCCATTCTATTACCAAATATTTTTTTGAAATGTTTTCTTAGAGATATAAAATCATTATAAAAAGGAAAACAGAGAACAAAATCAAGAACAAAATCCTGTTCATATCATCAAAAAAAAAGCCTAGACAGACAGATATGTGGACACAACAAAGAGAGGCAAGAAACTCATGATGGGAAGCACTTCCGGGTGGCCAAAACAGAGGCCACAAAGACATCTCTAAACCTCACTCATAATTCCTCAACTTGAAAAGATAAATTGAATATAAAAATGAATAGGGCTGCAGGAGTTTCAGGCCGCAGTAGAACAAAAGCAGTAAAAGGTTACTTAGTGCATAGGAGGTGCTTCCCAAAGAACAGCAGTCCAAAGACTGAAGAATGGGTTATTTCCCAGGTCAAAAGCAGGAAAATCATGACTACAATTTGAAGTCTTAACCATATGTGAAAGAAAACTGTAACTAACCACCACTTAGTGTATCCCAAATTGGAGACCAGTGCATCAGGCAGGCATATTTGGATGACATTTAAATGTCATAAAATTTTGTTACACCTTGCTGTTTAATTCCACATGTACCAAATGAACTTCCAGTTATCACCTGGCTTTCCAATGAGTTGCCAATCAAGTTTAGCAAATTCTGGTGTTCTCAGTGCTGCAACTTTGTGTCACTTGTATTCATTAAGTTGGCATTCTAGCTTATACATCAGCTTGTTGTATGGTTAAAAACAGATCACATCAACTTTAGGTATATGAAAAACAAAATCAAATTTCTGGACCTTTTACAGAAACTGAAGACCACGCCCAGAAGAACACAACGACCTACAAAGAGGTCTTGATGCTCTGCTGGCAGATGTTGCTTCCTGCTTTGTTTTGGGCATTACAACTTTCTCTGAAAGGAACACTTCCTGTCCAGTGTTCACAATGGATTCACATAAATATCCAAAGAATGTCAAATTATACTCCGTATACTCTGTACATAATATTTGTGAGAGAGCATATCATACATTTGGTGGTAGAGTAAACCTATGTATTTAAATTTACTTTTTTCATGAAATAAATCATTCTCATAAAATATTAAATAAGGTATTATATATAAAATTAAATCATTTAGATTTTTACTACCCAATGGGGGTTTAAAGTTATTTTATTTATTGTCTTAAAATGACCTCGCAAAAAGTTTTACATTCAGTTGATTTCAAACTTTAAAAAACCATTTTTATACTATTTGTACAAATGAGTTGAGAAAACTGCATGTTAGATAACCCATTTTAAAAGTTTTGTGAAATGAGTGGCAATAATCACTTCCTCTCAGGTCTTTTTAACTCTATGGTTATCAAAACATGTTCTTTCCATTAAATCTAGGAGGTTTTACAAATGCTGTAGTTTTTTTATACGCACCACATAGTCTTATACTTCTAGTCACAAAAAAGTAGAAATATTAAGATAAATGAAAAACCAAAACATTTTGCTTACTTTTTTCTCCACTTTCGCCCCAACTTTGAAAGTATTCCTTTGTTTCTTTTTCAATTATAGAAACATGCTGTCTAAAGTGGGCTATGTTAAGGCCACTTTTTAACATTTTCTTCTGCTCCAAAAACACCTTAAAAATATTAATGGTATAATACCAAGCATTAAAACACATTTTTGTTTTATCACAAGATTTATTTAGACTATTATAAGAACTCTGTAACACTCAAAGAAAATAATATTCTGGAAAAAAAAGTTGAAAAAATAAAAAGGATTTTTTTTTAACTACATCAGACATGGGAAACTTAGAGCATTTACGCAGATCTGAAGTAACATGTGGAGAAACACTTGGTGTGTGGGCCCTAGACTAATGATAAATTAGGAACCCCACCTCCACCTTCCTTCCTACATATGTTTTGCCACTTCTCACCTCAGGGCTTCCCTCTCCTATCCTGATATCTGCTGGTATTCCAACCCAACCCAGATACCAACACCATCTCCCAAAGGTTCATTACGCCTTGATATCATTTTTATCCTACTTCACATATTCTCCCACTCTATTCCCAAACAAGTATCATTCCTTTCGTGATCTTCCCGAAGTTTAATTACCATTCAATATAGTCTGACTGAAATAAACTCACTCTAAGATAAAACTAATGCTTTTAACCCACTGAGACATTTCTATTTTAAGAATCTTAGCAGCAGTATGAAAAATGAATAGATATATCTGACCACAGGGATTTTCCAGGGCTCTTGCTTTCAGCCTTGAGGAGCCATTTATTCCCCCGCATGCCCTCCTCCCCCAACCCCAGAAATAACACTTGATGTTACCCCCAACTGCTGCACTGGGATACCAGGTAATGTGTGGTAGGATCTCAGCCAGAGCCCACATCAAGCAATTGAGCCAATGATCTCATGTGCGTTTTGCATCAACTTGCAGCACTTCAATAGTAGACTTTAGGAGGGGGAAAGAAACCACACAAGCTTCTAAAAGCCAACAATCTCTAGCTCAAAACAAGTTCTTATGCTAGAATTTCAGGCAGGAGTGGGATGGTAGGAGGCTCTTCTGACGAAATAATGGGATTTTCTTGTCACCCACTACAAATTCCAATATGCTGTTATCATTGGTTGTATTTCTTTGTGCAGGAAAACGCTGAAAATTGCTTAGCCCATGCCTGCGACTATAAAACAAATATCCATTCTTTGTCAGTTACCCAGAGCTTTTCGTCTTTTGAACGTCTCATTCTTCAGATTTTTGAACCAAGCAATGAATTGTCTCTACATTTTCCATGTACAATATTACACTACTACCTATAAGATTATAGTATAGATGTGCCTTTCTTGGCGAGAAGAGCATCACTTACTGGATTAGGCACATCGTATGCAACCCCCTTCCCAAATACGGGTGTTGTCAGGCGACTGTAGACATCTTCTGCATTCAGGTCTTCATTTTTACTATTAAAAAGCAGTGCAGCAGCATCACTCCCCAGAAGGTAAGTAAATGTCTTGCCCACCATGGTAAAGCTAAATACAGGTCCATACTAAAGAAAGAAAAGTAGCCTTAGTGATGATGCTAAAAAATATGGAGCACTAAAGAATTACTACCTTCTTCATTTTTGAAAATCAAAACATGCATAAGCCTTTATGCAGTTATTCACCCAGTCTTTGTGCAAATTTATAATTATGTTCATCCAGTTCCAAATGAAATATGAATTAACTTTCATTCTGCTTTTTTCAGTTTATACTGAAAATATTTACTATCCTTTAAACAGACATAAGTTAATATTCTTTCATTACTGGACAAATGGGTGATGTGTCAGTTTTTTCATTATGGATAATTCTGCAATGAGTATCGCTGAGTATATAGATTTTTTTTTTCCCTTGCTTAAAAAGAAACTTATAGGAGTCACCAAAGGTTATGACCTTTACATTATTATACAAGTTACAGTACTTGCTGTGTAAAGACCTCAGAAGTTTAGTTATCCATTTTACTACTGTCTCGCCAACACTGAATGATTTCATTTTTAATTTTTTGTTAATCTGCTTGAGTGTTAAATGCTTTCCCTTGCCGCTTTGTGATTATTATTGAAGACTAGGCTCTGAGGACACAATCGTGAACAAAAATACTGTTCCAGACCCATGACACTTACTCTATATTGAAAAAGATACCACTTAATCAAATAATCATATTAACAAATGTAAAACTGCAAATGTAACAAATACTACAGGAAGGAAAGCAACTCTGTGATAAAAGAACTGATACAAGGGGGACCAAAGAGAGGAAAGGCCACCCGAGCTGAGGCTCGAAGGAGAAGGAATCAGCACGGTGGGCAGGCATGCACAAAGGTCCTGAATGAGAGAGTGGAGGAAAGGAAGGATGAGCATAGAGTCTGCAGGGCCTACACCACACGGAGTCTCATAAGCCATATTCAGCGGTTTTTTCCTTACAAGGAATGGAAAGCCACGGGAGACGTTAACCTGCATGTAGTATATACACTGATGTATACATATTTTAAAAAATGATCCCTCTAGCTGTTATGGGGACAAGAGGGAGGAACAGGAGCAGAAAGCATATCAGAAGAGGAGTTAGAGCCTATTAAAGGAGACTGATGATGTAAACTTGCCACATGGTAATGGGGGGCAATGCACACAGAAGCAGATGAATGTGGAGTTATTCTGGAGAGAATCTGCAGACGGCAGTAGACTGAGAGAGGGAGAGGGAAGTATCAAGAATGAATCCTAGGCTTCTGGTACACTTCAAAACAGAAACAACAAGGGTGAGAAGAAAGAACAGGACACCAGGATTGGAGAGACAAAAACCAAGGATTAGACTCTAGAAATACTGGATTTCTGGTGCCTTTGAGATAACTCAGAAAAGAATCATGTTAGAGGTGAACATCCAGGTCTGGAGCTCATTAATTTGGGTGTCCACAGATGGCTGCTCACTGAAGCTGCAGGTAGCGAGGAGCTCACCTAGGAAAGACTAAAGGCCAAGGACCAAACCTCCTTGAACCCCAACAGTAAATGCCCAGGCATGAGCCCACAAATGATGGAGAGAAGACACGGGGAAAAAAATGAGCGAAGCCACATTTAAGGAGGAGGGAGTGGTTGTGGTAACCAGTGACAAATAGAGCTGAGAGGTCAGGTTCATTGAATTAGGACATGGAGTGCATTAATCAAAGGTGGACTAAAGAGTAAACATCAGATGTGGGAACAGAGACAGTAAGTACAGAAAACTTGCTAACGGGGTAAGGACATGAGAGGAGACTGAGCGGTCAACAGAAGCTCTAGTCCTTTTGACCTTTGAAACTTTTTTCAGAGAAAATGGGAAAGATCCAGTTGAAGAAGGCACTATAGTAAGAAGAAAAACAGCATAATGTTCCGGAGACAAAAGATGGATTGAGACTTTAACTTTCAATAGGAAGCAAAATAGTAAAAACCAAGGTGACAGTACATAGTCGGCTAGAGCCCAAGATTCTGGAGCCAGACTACCAGGGTTCACATCCTGGCTCCTCGCGTTAGTTGTTGTGACCTTGGTCCTACAGAGAACTTAACTTCTCTGTACTTCAGTTTCCCTTATCCATAAAATGGAAATCTTGATCTGTTGTCAAGATTAAATATATCATATCCATGATATGTATGTGTATATTGGATATAGACATATTACAGAAGAGCGTGTTGGCCAAAGTAAACATTACATGTGTCGTATTACTATTATTACTACAAGCATACAGAGTCATAAATCAGACCATGTATAAATCCTGCCTTTGCCACTAACCAGCAGTGAGCCCAAGAGCAAATTATATAACATGTTTCTCAGTGTTATCATATATAAAATGGATATACCTGAAAGAAATTTGGGGAGCTTCAGTGAGATAAACTGTCTAAAGCATCCAGTATTGGCACCAAGTGTTTTATAATTAGTGTAACAGGAAGAAAAGACAATGTATGTTTGAAAGTGGGAGCATGACAGTTCTCTTTGGATGGTTCTATAGCTCTCTTTAAAGAGGAGACAGAGTCATCTATTTAGAAGTTTAGGAGACTAAGGTGTGAATGGTCACTGTGGCAAGTACAAAGTTTGCCAACCATACTTTGGCATAATACGATTGTTGAGCAGTGTCGAACTTTCATTCAAGGTAGGGAATCATGAAGTTAGGAAGCAACTAATCTGGTGCAAGGACGAAGAAAATGACTGATAGCCTCCCTCCAAGATTGGGATTTTACCACGTAAGTAAAATGAAAAGGAAACATATGATATTGGCCAAAGTGTAACTGAAACGATGCACCATGGTGCCAGACTGGAAAAAAGAAGGAAAGTAAAGAGGCTAATAATAGATCAGGAAAAAGTAAATGGGACAATGGACTGGAAGATCTAATGAGGCCAAAGAATGGTTACAATGGAAGGAGCTGCACAGGCAAGCTGGGAAAAGAAGTTGTGGTTTAAGAATAAAGTGTCTTAGGGGCGCCTGGGTGGCTTAGTCGCTTAAGCGTCCGACTTTCGCTTAGGTCATGATCTCGCGGTTCGTGGGTTCGAGCCCCGCGTCGGGCTCTGTGCTGACTGCCGGCCCAGAGCCTGGAGCCTGTGTCAGAGTCTGTGACTCCCTCTCTCTCTGACCCTCCCCTGCTCACGCTGTCTCTCTCTCTCTCAGAAATAAAAACATTAAAAAAATTACAAAAAAAAAAGAATAAAGTGTCTTAAATTTATACTGTGGAAATGAAACAGCTAAGAGTTGACAACCATTCAAAGTGGGACTGGAGTAAATGACTGAATCAGCACAGGAAAGCTCGTTAGAGAGAAGGCCAAAGATCTGAGTGGCCATGGCATCATCTAAGAAGACAGAACCGAAGTCACAGAAGATGTTTAAAACAGGTTAGAAAATCCCACAGATGACTGATTAAGAAAAAGAAGGGTCAATCAGTATCAATTTTAGCAATCAAGTACAAAATTTAGGCTAGTGATTTTTAGACCATAGCTGCCAGAACTACAAAACTACAGGTTTCCTCAGGTGATGTCTCAGAGATCGCCCAGGACGTGGAAAGGTTAAGAGGGTCTCGAAGACCCTTCCAATTCTTAAGCAGGAGAAGCTCTAATTTAATCTGTTTCCTCTACTGGGGATAAGCACAAGATTACAAATTTTTTTTAACGTTCTACCATCTAAAAGAAAGTTTGAAAAGCACTAATTTCGTTTCCTGTAATTGTCTGGAAGACTTACCTTCTCATATGCATTTTCTAGGAATTCAATTGGACTTTTCCCAAATGCTATAGCATGTCCAAGAAATGGAATTGGAGAGGAAATGTATGGTGGACTTTGCTGCAAGAGAAAACAAAATTTGAACTCACATTTCATTCCAAAAGAGAAATCCAGTTTAGGTTCATGACCAAACAAATGAAATTTACCACAAGTACTAAAAAAGTTACCAAAAAAATAAAGCATCAATAGTAACTTAAGAACAATTAAACTGCAAAGATCTTAGGAGTAGCCACAGTAAACAAAAACGCAGAATGGTGTAAGAGAAATGACTAGATAAATGTAACATAAATGACTAGACAAACACAAGTTGCAACTACACATGCTAAACTGTCCAGAATATTTATTTGTGGCTCGAGACAACTTTCTTAATCAATAGCAGCGAGGGTGGGGGAACAGGAAAATCAAGCAACAGTATCTTCACCACTACCACTCACAATTTTAGTCCCAGAATCTTGCCTAAAGAAGGTACAGAAAAAGACAAACAGTAACTTGAAGTACAGAAAGTGAAATGTTTAAGAAGCTACGTTTTTATTAGTAAACAGAACACATCTCATCCACTGATTTTTTTTTCTTCAAAAAAAGGGTATATGAGCCCCAGCAGGAACGCTTTAGCACTCACTATAAAAGGTACTTTCATAAAGCTTAGTTCGTACATTCCATTGTTAGTAAAAGGCAGTATTTAAGAGCTACTTGGTGTTGCTGGTTAAGGATGTATTCATCAAATACATTAGGTAAGTATGAAGCTAATGATCAACAAAGGCACTAAATTACAGAAACTGAAGCTTCATTGGCATAAAGTGACAATCCAGTCACTCCCACCCTACGAGACACTCCCCCTTCATACTGATGTAAGTCACCATTAGGGGTAGTGTCACAGCCCGCAGGACACTGAACCCAAGGGCAGTCATCAAGGCGACCACCACAAGGACCGAAGCTGCCAAAGGCATCCCCAGCAGAGACTCCACCAAAGTCTGTAACGCCTCTATGGTCCCTGGGGGTCCAGGCCAGCCGGGACCCCCAGCACCAAGGCGAGCAAAGTCAAGGCAATCTCGACCACAAGCTGCAGAGTTGCGGTCACGAACCAGCCCCCAGCGCGCCCGCTGCCCCCGCCCAGCCGAGCACGGCCGTGGTCAACACCCCTTCTAGCCCTCTGGCCGCCTTTGTCACCCCGCTAATCCTTCAGCCACAGCGGTCGCTGCGTCCCCCGCCCGGATCCCCGGGGTGCACGTACCGCCCCGGCCGGCATGGGGGCTAGGAGGCCGACTGCGAGGCGGAACAGGTAGACTAGGCCAAGCGTGAAGGCGCAGGCGACTAGCAGCATGGATAGGAGGTTGCCGNGTGGGCCCCGATGCTGGCCACGCCTCTCAAGTAGAACTTCAGGGCACCGAGGTCTCCTTACGCCAGGAAAGGGGGCCCGAAAAAGCAAGTTGCACCTACGGTACGGCTAGCACAGAGACAGAGAGAATGTGAATTTACGAGGCGATCACCCCTGAGAATCGCGGACAACCTGAGCCTGAGCGCCCTGGGTGCGGGTCGCCACGATTCGGTGCGGGGAGGGGACGGGCGGAGGGATCTCCGAGCGAGGTTTGCGAGTCGAAGGCGGGGCCGGCAGCGCGCTCGATGATTGCACCGCGTGCGCGTGAGGTGATCTCAGCATACGTCGCGTCGGCTGGGCGGGAGGCCGGGGCCCCGCCCCTCTCCGGGGCACGCGGGGCGGCCGCACCGACCCTGCTGAAGGCCCGTGTGTAAAGCCTCTGAGAAACCGCGCCCAAAATCCGGAAAGGGAGATGGTGAAGTATGCCTTTACGCTAAAGGGTGGGATGATGCCAGTCCCATCCCACCCCAATTAAAACCGGTCGGACGGGTATTAATATCCGGCATAAAGGTAACAAATCTCGGTTGTTGTCTGGATTATACAGAAACAGGCTTTCCGAAATAAATTTATGTGTTACAGGGTGTTGCAACCTTTCTGAGGCAACATTCTCCGAGAACTCCACTTCACCTGTTGAGCGGCCAGAGATACAAAGCGGGAGTTCATTCCTACAGCCACCCACTCCTATGGTTTCAAATAAGTATACACACACACATTATATACATATAATATATATATAATGACTACCAAATTCAATTCTCCTTTTATATTACTCTCACGAGCTCCTGACCATATTTACTTCAGTCAGCATTAAGAGCTAAGTATTTAATTCAGTCAGCATTAAGAGCTAGGTCCTGGGGATACACCAATGAGTGAGAAAACTGCAGCGTTGTCAGGAAGAACAGGAATATCTAATTGCCTAGTCTACAACTCTAGAGACCACACATTCATCTCAATGTCAATAAATCCAAAACTGCATTTATTATCTCTTCCCACCCCGCGGCCAACCTGCCCCTCCTGTAATGCGTATATAGGAAGGGCATCGTTATCCACTCCGCTGCCCGCCTCCTTCATTCCTTACAGTTAATCAGTAACTACATCCTATGATTCCACCACCTTGAAACTTTCTCCACTCCACATTACGTAAGGTCAGGCCTCATCATTGCTTGTCTACATTGCAAATACTCTACGTGCTCTCTACTTCTTCTCTTTAACGGGTCCTTCCCACTGTTGCCATTTCTTGTATCTCTAAAGCTATGTTGTAATCATGTCTACAGGTTTCCTCTGTTAAAAGATAAACTTGAGACCAGGGATCATGCCGTAATTGTTTTTCTATTTTGAATTTATCCTAATACCTACCATAGTGGTCCTCAAATTGTGATCCATGGCCTTCTGGGTATCTCCAAGACCTTTTCAGGGTATTTGCAAAGTCAAAGCTCTTTATAATAATACTGTAATTTTCATTTTAACTGCTGGAATTTGCACTGATGGTGTAAAATCAATAGTAAATAAAGCTTCTCCTCCTTAGCACAAATAAAAGGCAGGGGCACGAGACTGAATNGGGGTGGGAAGGTCTATTTCACTTAAGAATGCCCTTGATGAAACAGTGAATGTTAATTTTATCAAAGTTCAACTGCCTAGTGCCAGTCATTCAGATTCAGTAATTTGACATTTTCTTGAAAATTAAATCAACCTGTCTGTCCTTTTAAAGCAAACCATTAGCAATATCTGTTGTCAGTAATAAAATTAAGGGTTTTAAATTAAAATTAAGAATTTTAGAGAACATATTTACCACTGTCAACTTGACAACTTACTAATTTTTGAGACTTTTTTGAGAGGAAAATTTAGTAACAAATGGATTTTGTATAAGATGTGTCAATATTAGAATCTTTGCATAATTCATTGAACGACTATTTTCAGATGACCAATGCATGATGTTACAAAATCATGTGTGGGTAAAACTCTCACTCAAAGTACAAGATGGACCAATAGATTTTCATGTAATATAAAAAGTTCACTGACATGCTTTCAGATTCTACATTGCAACTAACTTTTAAGATACTATCACTCATAAAGAAAATATCTATAATTATCTGAAAAAGTTTTTGAAATGTTCCTACCTTTTCCAACTATACATCTGTGTGTAGCCAAGTTTTCTTAATATACTTCAACCAAAACAACGCACAACAGATTGAATACAGGAGCACACATAAGAATTCAATTAACTTCCGGTAACCCTGTCATTAAGGAGATTTGCAAAAATCTGAAATAGTAGCATGTTTCTATTTTTCTGATTTGAAAACGTTAACTATGTTCATTAAAATGCACATGTCTGGGGCACCTGGGTGGCTCAGAGGGTTAAGCGGCTGACTTCAAGGTCATGATCTCATGTCTTGACCTCAGGTCATGATCTCACGGTTTGTGGGTTCGAGCCCCATGTCAGGCTCTGAGCTGCTAGTCAGAGCCTGTTTCAGATTCTGTATATCCCTGTCTCTCTGACCTTCCCCTGCTTACGCTGTCTCTCTCTCTCTCTCAGAAATAAATTTTAAAAACAAAAAACATTTAAAAAAATAAAATGCACATGTTTGTGTTACCATGGGTTATTTTTAATAAATAAATTAGTATTTTTATTTCTCCACTTTAATTTGCATTACTGTAAATACATATAGATATGACCCAATTTTTTTTTAAGTTCTTTAGGGTTCTTAATAATTTATAAGATTGTGAAAGAGACTGGAGACCAAAAACATTGAAAACTGCTGACCTACAATTTGACTTGTGGGGTTTCAATTTTTTTTAATGTTTATTTTTGAGAGAGAGACAGTGCGAGCAGGGGAGGGACAGCAAGAGAGGGAGACACACAGTCTGAAGCAGGCTCTAGGCTCTGAGCTGTCAGCACTAACGGTAAGATCTCACTAACCATGAGATCATGACCTGAGCCGAAGTTGGACACTTAACTGACTGAGCCGCCCAGGCGCTCCCAGGTTTTCAATTTTTGTTCTCTCTGGAACCACATTCTATACCACCAGTAAGATCCTTGTGTGAAATAGTTTTAAAGCAAGACCGTTTATTCATCAAAACTTCAAGGTAGTTCTTGTTATAATACAACCATAGTTTTTGTTATTTTAATGTGAGTTTTCCAAAGTGATATTTCAAAAGTACATCATAAATTGAAAAGGGAGATTGTTGGGAGAGGAGCCAAGATGGCAGAACAACATGGAAGGTTTTTTTGCATCTCTCATCCCTGAAATGCGGCCAGATCAACACTAAACCATCTTGCACACCTAGAAAACTGATTTGAGGATTAACACAACAATCTGCACAACCTGAACCACAGAACTCGGCAGGTACACAGCACAGAGAGGTGCACTGTGGGAGAGAGAAGCCGCAGAGGGCAGGGACGTGCTTTTGCTTGTGGAGAAAGGATGGAGATGGGGGAAGAGTACAGGAAAAGCACCCCCCCCCCACAAAAAAAAAAAAAACAGCTGGAGAGAAAGTGGAAAAGTGGAAACAGCTGCAGGGACTGAACAAAATAGGGAGAAAGGCAAAACGAGAAGGTTTAAATTCCATTAAGATTCTATAAATAGGGGGAGCACAGAGTCTGAAACTCCACAGCTCAATACCTGGTGGTGCTTTGATGGGAAGGGTGAATCCCCAGGATCAGAGCAAGGATGGAAGGTCCAAGGGCCACACAGGGAGAGGCAGTTCCCCTGCTGGGAGAACAATTGGCAGAGGTTATGTGGCCACAGGCAACATCCCCAAGAGACCCCGGAGAATAGCCACATCCACTGGTGCTAGAACAAGGACAGGAAGGGTGAAAGCCTGGCAGCAGATCTGTGTTGTGATTTTCCATAAACCATGAAACGCTGTTGCTACAAGAGCATACGAACTATTTCTGGGGTGGGCTGGCACCCAGCTACAGGCTCCGGGTATCAACAGCAGTGCAGTCTCACGAACGTTCCGAGGGATGGACCAGCACCCATCCACTGCTCAGCCCAACCCTCTCCAAGAAGGTCTGAACAAGTCAAAGCCGCGGTCCCGCAGAAGCGAGGAGCTGGGAAAGACCGCCCCGTTTGAGATCACACTCGGGCGGGAGGTGCCGCAGGGCAGCCTGATCGCTGGGTCACAGACAGCGTAGAAGCCGGGAGTGGGTGGAAGCTGGAGGCAAAGGACGGGTGCGTGATTGCCAGGTGTGCCGAGCACAGAGTTCCGATACTAGAGACTGGGTAGGTGGGTGACGCCATTTTCACACCTCCCACATGCGCCTGCACGTCTACGTGTGGCACAGCGATCCGTCCCTGTAAGCTAAGCAGCGCCATTTAGTGGAGGAGGGAGCTTAGGCAAAACCCTGCCCAACTGAACCAACAGTGCTCTTCACAAACACAAGTATCTCTGCCTGCTTAGTTTACAGACTATAAAATACTTTCATAGCTTGACTTCTAGGGGAAACCAGATGTGAATTCAATCGTACCTCATTCTGTTCCCTGGTCCTTTTATTCACTTTCTTTATTCTTTCGTTTTCTTTTCTTATTCGTGAATACAGAAAGAGAAAAAAATCTACTTTTATCTTCCATTTTTCTTAAAAAGATTTTCCTTCCATTTTTTTCTTCTATATTTTTTACTTTCTGTGTTTTAAATTCTATTTTATTTCATCGTTCCGTTTTATTGTTTTATTGTATTCATTTCTTCAAATTTTCAAACGTTTTTCCTTTTTATTTCTTTTCTTTTTTTTTTTCTTATCTCTCCCATTTTTTCCTGATCTATCAAGCTTCTTTCAGCAATCAGACCAAAACATACCTAGGATCTAGCATCCTTTATTTGATTTCTTCATGTTGTTTTTAATTTTTTAATTTAGTTTTTTTTTTTTTTTTTTTACTTTATTGCTTTTCTTCCTCCAAAATGATGAAATGAAGGAAAGGACAGGAAGAAATGACAGCCAGGGACTTAATCAACACAGATACAAGCATGATCTCTGAACCAGAATTTAGAATCATGATAATAAGAATACTGGCTGGAGTTGAAAATAGATTAGAATCCATTTCTGTGGAGATAAGAGAAGTAAAAGCTAGTCAAGATGAAATAAAAAAAATGCTATAACTCAGTTGCAATCTCAAATGGTGCCACAGCAGCAAGGATGGATAAGGCAGGGCAGTGAATCAGCAATACAGAGGACAAATTTATTGAGAATAATAAAGCAGAAAAAAAGAGGGAGACTAAGGCAAAAGAGCACGAAATAAAAATTAGAGAACTCAGTGACTCATTAAAAAGGAATAACATCAGAATCATAGGGGTCCTAAAAGATGAAGAAAGAGAAAAAGGGGTAGAAAATTTATGTGAGCAAATCATAGCAGAAAACTTTCCTAACCTGGGGAAGGACACAGACATTAAAATCCAAGAAGCACAGAGGACTCCCATTAGATTCAACAAAAACCAACCATCAACAAGGCATATCATAGTGAAATTCCCAAAATACTCAGGCAAGGAAAGAATCATGAGGGCAACAAGGGGAAAAAGTCCTTAACCTACAAAGGAAGACAATTCAGGTTTGTAGCAGACCTATCCAAAGAAACTTGGCAGGCCACAAAGAGTGGCAGGATATATTCGATGTGTTGAATCATAAAACTATGCAGCCAAATTCTTTATCAGAAAGGCTGTCATTCAAAATAAAGATAAAAAGTTTCCCAGATAAACAAAAATTAAAGGAGTTCATGACCACTAAACCAGTCCTGTAAGAAATTTTAAGGGGGACTCTCTGAGGGGAGAAAAGAC